>NW_027362157.1:600000-857500 GCF_039654945.1 Dendrobates tinctorius | reverse complement strand
TCCGGCGCCGTGAGAGGCGGTCCGGCGCCGTGGGAGTCGGTCCGGCGCCGTGAGAGGCGGTCCGGCGCCGTGGGAGTCGGTCCGGCGCCGTGAGAGGCGGTCCGGCGCCGTGGGAGTCGGTCCGGCGCCGTGAGAGGCGGTCCGGCGCCGTGAAAAGCGGTCGGCGCCGTGAAAAGCGGTCGGCGCCGTGGGAAGCTGTCCGTGCTGTGGGAAGCGGTCCGCGCTGTGGGAGTCGGTCCGTGCTGTGGGAGGCGGTCCGCGTTGTGGGAGGTGGTCCGTGCTGTGGGAGGCGGTCCGTGCTGTGGGAGTCGGTCCGCGTTGTGGGAGTCGGTCCGCGCCGTGGGAGGCGGTCCGCGCCGTGGGAGGCGGTCCGCACCGTGGGAGGCGGTCCGGCGCCGTGAGAGGCGGTCCGCGCCGTGAGAGGCGGTCCGCGCCGTGAGAGGCGGTCCGCGCCGTGAGAGGCTGTCCGCGCCGTGAGAAGCTGTCCGCGCCGTGAAAAGCGGTCGGCGCCGTGGGAGGCGGTCCGGCGCCGTGAGAAGCTGTCCGCGCCGTGAAAAGCGGTCGGCGCCGTGGGAGGCGGTCCGGCGCCGTGAGAGGCGGTCCGCGCCGTGAGAAGCTGTCCGCGCCGTGAAAAGCGGTCGGCGCCGTGGGAGGCGGTCGGCGCCGTGGGAAGCGGTCCGTGCTGTGGGAGGCGGTTCCACGCCGTGGGAGGCGGTCAGCGCCGTGGGTGGCGGTCCGCGCCGTGGGAGGCGGTCCGCGCTGTGGGAAGCTGTCCGCGCTGTGGGAAGCGGTCCGTGCTGTGGGAGGCGGTTCCACGCCGTGGGAGGCGGTCAGCGCCGTGGGTGGCGGTCCGCGCCGTGGGAGGCGGTCCGCGCTGTGGGAAGCTGTCCGCGCTGTGGGAAGCTGTCCGTGCTGTGGGAAGCGGTTCCGCGCCGTGGGAGGCGGTCGGCGCCGTGGGTGGCGGTCCGCGCTGTGGGAAGCTGTCCGCGCTGTGGGAAGCTGTCCGCGCTGTGGGAAGCTGTCCGTGCTGTGGGAAGCGGTCCTTGCCTCGTCACGGTGATATCGGTGCTTCGGCCTCACTGATTCTCTTTGTGAATGTTTCGGCCCTGTTATTCAATCACTGAGAACTGGTGACATCGGGGGGCTGCAGGTCACACCCTACATTCCACTCACACCTAGAGCCCGTCCTGATGGTGCTGAGATCCTTGTTACTGTATTCTGCAGAGCATTGCGCCTGGATGTGGAGCGTGCCCAGATTCCGCCATGCTGCAGCCAATCAGCGATCAGGACAGCGGTTATGGGGAACTCCTGGGGCCCCCGCCATCACTGTGGAGACTGGTGGAGGCCCAGGTGCCCCCAAGCGAGAGAGCCGAGGTGAAGAGGATTCTGGGAGAAGCAGCCGTTGACCTCAGCTTAGACTTGCATGCAGAGGTGAGTGCGCGCAGCGGGGTTATCACACTCCGCCAACAGGGGGCCGAGGATTTCATCCGGGTAGACGCTTGAGTTCCGACTGAGCGCGTCTACACTAGTACGACGGGGCGACCCCTCCAGGGTGAAGATGACAATGTCACTGATGTGGGGTATCGGAGGCAAACGCATTCTTACAGATCAATGACCACTGAGAGCTTTGGTAAGAAAAGTCTCCAAAGTGGCCGAAGACCCCGGTGCAGGGTCTGTAGACCTCGTAGCTGGTAACTGGCAGAATCAGAGAGACATACCCAGATCGTTCTACGTCTCTAGAAGTCCCACAGTGCCCCCTTATCTGAGGATCTAACAACAATATTATGGTTATTGTCGAGGGAGCGTAAATCCGTACACTCCCCCCTCACCGCCCTGTACCCCTACACTCCGCCAGGTGAGGGATGTACATCTATATAACCCACACTCCCCCCACACCGCCCTGTACCCCTACACTCCGCCAGGTGAGGGATGTACATCTATATAACCCACACTCCCCCCACACCGCCCTGTACCCCTACACTCCGCCAGGTGAGGGATGTACATCTATATAACCCACACTCCCCCCTCACCGCCCTGTACCCCTACACTCCGCCAGGTGAGGGATGTACATCTATATAACCCACACTCCCCCCACACCGCCCTGTACCCCTACACTCCGCCAGGTGAGGGATGTACATCTATATAACCCACACTCCCCCCACACCGCCCTGTACCCCTACACTCCGCCAGGTGAGGGATGTACATCTATATAATCCACACTCCCCCCTCACCGCCCTGTACCCCTACACTCCGCCAGGTGAGGGATGTACATCTATATAACCCACACTCCCCCCACACCGCCCTGTACCCCTACACTCCGCCAGGTGAGGGATGTACATCTATATAACCCACACTCCCCCCACACCGCCCTGTACCCCTACTCTCCGCCAGGTGAGGGATGTACATCTATATAACCCACACTCCCCCCACACCGCCCTGTACCCCTACACTCCACCAGGTGAGGGATGTACATCTATATAACACACACTCCTCCGCATCGCCCTGTACCCCTACACTCCGCCAGGTGAGGGATGTACATCTACAGTGGGGCAAAAAAGTATTTAGTCAGTCAGCAATAGTGCAAGTTCCACCTCTTAAAAAGATGAGAGGCGTCTGTAATTTACATCATAGGTAGACCTCAACTATGGGAGACAAACTGAGAAAAAAAAATCCAGAAAATCACATTGTCTGTTTTTTTTTCCTTTTATTTGCATATTATGGTGGAAAATAAGTATTTGGTCAGAAACAAGCGATCAAGATTTCTGGCTCTCACAGACCTGTAACTTCTTCTTTAAGAGTCTCCTCTTTCCTCCACTCATTACCTGTAGTAATGGCACCTGTTTAAACTTGTTATCAGTATAAAAAGACACCTGTGCACACCCTCAAACAGTCTGACTCCAAACTCCACTATGGTGAAGACCAAAGAGCTGTCGAAGGACACCAGAAACAAAATTGTAGCCCTGCACCAGGCTGGGAAGACTGAATCTGCAATAGCCAACCAGCTTGGAGTGAAGAAATCAACTGTGGGAGCAATAATTAGAAAATGGAAGACATACAAGACCACTGATAATCTCCCTCGATCTGGTGCTCCACGCAAAATCCCACCCCGTGGGGTCAGAATGATCACAAGAACAGTGAGCAAAAATCCCAGAACCACGCGGGGGACCTAGTGAATGAACTGCAGAGAGCTGGGACCAATGTAACAAGGCCTACCATAAGTAACACACTACGCCACCATGGACTCAGATCCTGCAGTGCCAGACGTGTCCCACTGCTTAAGCCTGTACATGTCCGGGCCCGTCTGAAGTTTGCTAGAGAGCATTTGGATGATCCAGAGGAATTTTGGGAGAATGTCCTATGGTCTGATGAAACCAAACTGGAACTGTTTGGTAGAAACACAACTTGTCGTGTTTGGAGGAAAAAGAATACTGAGTTGCATCCATCAAGCACCATACCTACTGTAAAGCATGGTGGTGGAAACATCATGCTTTGGGGCTGTTTCTCTGCAAAGGGGCCAGGACGACTGATCCGGGTACATGAAAGAATGAATGGGGCCATGTATCGTGAGATTTTGAGTGCAAACCTCCTTCCATCAGCAAGGGCATTGAAGATGAAACGTGGCTGGATCTTTCAACATGACAATGATCCAAAGCACACCGCCAGGGCAACGAAGGAGTGGCTTCGTAAGAAGCATTTCAAGGTCCTGGAGTGGCCTAGCCAGTCTCCAGATCTCAACCCTATAGAAAACCTTTGGAGGGAGTTGAAAGTCCGTGTTGCCAAGCGAAAATCCAAAAACATCACTGCTCTAGAGGAGATCTGCATGGAGGAATGGGCCAACATACCAACAACAGTGTGTGGCAACCTTGTGAAGACTTACAGAAAACGTTTGACCTCTGTCATTGCCAACAAAGGATGTATCACAAAGAATTGAGATGAAATTTTGTTTCTGACCAAATACTTATTTTCCACCATAATATGCAAATAAAATGAAAAAAAAACAGACAATGTGATTTTCCGTATTTTTTTTTCTCAGTTTGTCTCCCATAGTTGAGGTCTACCTATGATGTAAATTACAGACGCCTCTCATCTTTTTAAGTGGTGGAACTTGCACTATTGCTGACTGACTAAATACTTTTTTGCCCCACTGTATATAACCCACACTCCCCCCACACCGCCCTGTACCCCTACACTCCGCCAGGTGAGGGATGTACATCTATATAACCCACACTCCCCCCACACCGCCCTGTACCCCTACACTCCGCCAGGTGAGGGATGTACATCTATATAACCCACACTCCCCCCACACCGCCCTGTACCCCTACTCTCCGCCAGGTGAGGGATGTACATCTATATAATCCACACTCCCCCCCACACCGCCCTGTACCCCTACACTCCGCCAGGTGAGGGATGTACATCTATATAACCCACACTCCCCCCACACCGCCCTGTACCCCTACTCTCCGCCAGGTGAGGGATGTACATCTATATAACCCACACTCCCCCCACACCGCCCTGTACCCCTACACTCCACCAGGTGAGGGATGTACATCTATATAACACACACTACTCCGCATCGCCCTGTACCCCTACACTCCGCCAGGTGAGGGATGTACATCTATATAACACACACTCCCCCGCACCGCCCTGTACCCCTACACTCCGCCAGGTGAGGGATGTACATCTATATAACACACACTCCCCCGCACCGCCCTGTACCCCTACACTCTGCCAGGTGAGGGATGTACATCTATATAACACACACTCCCCCGCAACGCCCTGTACCCCTACACTCCACCAGGTGAGGGATGTACATCTATATAACACACACTCCCCCGCACCGCCCTGTACCCCTACACTCCGCCAGGTGAGGGATGTACATCTATATAACACACACTCCCCCGCACCGCCCTGTACCCCTACACTCCGCCAGGTGAGGGATGTACATCTATATAACACACTCCTCCGCATCGCCCTGTACCCCTACACTCCACCAGGTGAGGGATGTACATCTATATAACACACACCGCCCTGTACCCCTACACTCCGCCAGGTGAGGGATGTACATCTATATAACACACACTCCCTCCGCATCCCCCTGTACCCCTACACTCCGCCAGGTGAGGGATGTACATCTATATAACACATACTCCCCCCACACCGCCCTGTACCCCTACACTCCACCAGGTGAGGGATGTACATCTATATAACACACACCGCCCTGTACCCCTACACTCCGCCAGGTGAGGGATGTACATCTATATAACACACACTCCCTCCGCATCCCCCTGTACCCCTACACTCCGCCAGGTGAGGGATGTACATCTATATAACACACACTCCCCCGCACCGCCCTGTACCCCTACACTCCGCCAGGTGAGGGATGTACATCTATATAACACACACTCCTCCGCATCGCCCTGTACCCCTACACTCCGCCAGGTGAGGGATGTACATCTATATAACACACTCCCCCGCACCGCCCTGTACCCCTACACTCCGCCAGGTGAGGGATGTACATCTATATAACACACACTCCCCCGCACCGCCCTGTACCCCTACACTCCGCCAGGTGAGGGATGTACATCTATATAACACACTCCCCCGCATCGCTCTGTACCCCTACACTCCGCCAGGTGAGGGATGTACATCTATATAACACACACTCCCCCGCACCGCCCTGTACCCCTACACTCCGCCAGGTGAGGGATGTGCATCTATATAACACACTCCGCCAGGTGAGGGATGTATATCTATATAACAAACACTCCCTCCGCATCGCCCTGTACCCCTACACTCCGCCAGGTGAGGGATGTACATCTATATAACAGACTCCCCCGCACCGCCCTGTACCCCTACACTCTGTCAGATGAGGGATGTACATCTATGTAACACACTCCCCCGCATCGCCCTGTACCCCTACACTTCGCCAGGTGAGGGATGTACATCTATATAACACACTCCCCCGCATCACCCTGTACCCCTACACTCCGCCAGGTGAGGGATGTACATCTATATAACACACACTCCCCCGCACCGCCCTGTACCCCTACACTCCGCCAGGTGAGAGATGTACATCTATATAACACACACTCCCCCGCACCGCCCTGTACCCCTACACTCCGCCAGGTGAGGGATGTACATCTATATAACACACACTCCCCCGCATCGCCCTGTACCCCTACACTCCGCCAGGTGAGGGATGTACATCTATATAACACACACTCCCCCGCACCGCCCTGTACCCCTACACTCCGCCACGTGAGGTATGTACATCTATATAACACACTCCCCCGCATCACCCTGTACCCCTACACTCCGCCAGGTGAGGGATGTACATCTATATAACACACACTCCCCCGCATCGCCCTGTACCCCTACACTCCGCCAGGTGAGGGATGTACATCTATATAACACACACCCCTACACTCCGCCAGGTGAAGGATGTACATCTATATAACAGACTCCCCCGCACCGCCCTGTACCCCTACACTCTGTCAGATGAGGGATGTACATCTATGTAACACACACTTCCCCGCACCGCCCTGTACCCCTACACTCCGCCAGGTGAGGGATGTACATCTATATAACACACTCCCCCGCATCACCCTGTACCCCTACACTCCGCCAGGTGAGGGATGTACATCTATATAACACACACTCCCCCGCATCGCCCTGTACCCCTACACTCCGCCAGGTGAGGGATGTACATCTATATAACACACTCCCCCGCACCGCCCTGTACCCCTACACTCCGCCAGGTGAGGGATGTACATCTATATAACACACTCCCCCGCACCGCCCTGTACCCCTACACTCCGCCAGGTGAGGGATGTACATCTATATAACACACACTCCTCCGCATCGCCCTGTACCCCTTCTCTCCACCAGGTGAGGGATGTACATCTATATAACACACACCGCCCTGTACCCCTACACTCCGCCAGGTGAGGGATGTACATCTATATAACACACACTCCTCCGCATCGCCCTGTACCCCTACACTCCACCAGGTGAGGGATGTACATCTATATAACACACACTCCTCCGCATCGCCCTGTACCCCTACTCTCCACCAGGTGAGGGATGTACATCTATATAACACACACCGCCCTGTACCCCTACACTCCGCCAGGTGAGGGATGTACATCTATATAACACACACTCCCCCGCACCGCCCTGTACCCCTACACTCCGCCAGGTGAGGGATGTACATCTATATAACACACACTCCTCCGCATCGCCCTGTACCCCTACACTCCACCAGGTGAGGGATGTACATCTATATAACACACACCGCCCTGTACCCCTACACTCCGCCAGGTGAGGGATGTACATCTATATAACACACACTCCCCCGCACCGCCCTGTACCCCTACACTCCGCCAGGTGAGGGATGTACATCTATATAACACACACTCCCCCGCACCGCCCTGTACCCCTACACTCCGCCAGGTGAGGGATGTACATCTATATAACACACACTCCCCCGCACTGCCCTGTACCCCTACACTCCGCCAGGTGAGGGATGTACATCTGTATAACACACACTCCCCCACACCGCCCTGTACCCCTACACTCCGCCAGGTGAGGGATGTACATCTATATAACCCACACTCCCCCGCACCGCCCTGTACCCCTACACTCCGCCAGGTGAGGGATGTGCATCTATATAACACACTCCGCCAGGTGAGGGATGTGCATCTATATAACACACTCCGCCAGGTGAGGGATGTACGTCTATATAACACACACTTCCCTGCACCGCCCTGTACCCCTACACTCTGTCAGATGAGGGATGTACATCTATATAACACACACTCCCCCGCACCGCCCTGTACCCCTACACTCCGCCAGGTGAAGGATGTACATCTATATAACACACACTCCCCCGCACCGCCCTGTACCCCTACACTCCGCCAGGTGAGGGATGTACATCTATATAACACACACTCCCCCGCACCGCCCTGTACCCCTACACTCCGCCAGGTGAGGGATGTACATCTGTATAACACACACTCCCCCGCACCGCCCTGTACCCCTACACTCCGCCAGGTGAGGGATGTACATCTGTATAACACACACTCCCCCACACCGCCCTGTACCCCAACACTCCGCCAGGTGAGGGATGTACATCTATATAACACACTCCGCCAGGTGTGGTCCAGTCACAAACCAGGAATTAGAATATTAACATGAGAGGCTGGTCCAGAAATCTGATCTCCAGGTTAAATCTATAAATTAAGCCTGTACCCATAGAAGGTTGTTCACAGAATGAGCTGATGTGATGCATTTCATATTTCTCCCCCCTCCCTCAGGGAGCAGGATATTAGACTGCAAAGTTAGATAATTGTGCTTTATTTTATCGCTGTTTTGTATATTTGTATGTCCCGTTTTATTTCCATATTTTATATCCTTGTATTGTGAGCGCTGCACCTTTTCTATTAAAGCTGAACGCGCGGGGTTAAAATTTCACCTCACAACATAGCCTATGACGCCCTCGGAGTCCAGACGTGTGACGGTGCCAAATTTTTTGGCTGTAGCTGCGACGGTGCGGATGCCAATCCCGGACATACACACAGTTGTGGCCAAAAGTATTGACACCCCTGCAATTCTGTCAGATAATACTCAGTTTCTTCCTGAAAATGATTGCAAACACATTCTTTGGTATTATTATCTTCATTTAATTTGTCTTAAATGAAAAAACACAAAAAGAATTGTCCTAAAGCCAAATTGGATATAATTCCACACCAAACATAACAAAGAGGGTGGACAAAAGTATTGGCACTGTTGGAAAAATCATGTGATGCTTCTCTAATTTGTGTAATTAACAGCACCTGTAACTTACCTGTGGCACCTAACAGGTGTTGGCAATAACTAAATCACACTTGCAGCCAGCTGACATGGAGTAATGATGACTCAACCTCTGTCCTGTGTCCACCACATTGAGCATGGAGAAAAGAAAGAAGACCAAAGAACTGTCTGAGGACTTGAGAAACCAAATTGTGAGGAAGCATGAGCAATCTCAAGGCTACAAGTCCATCTCCAAAGACCTGAATGTTCCTGTGTCCACCGTGCGCAGTGTCATCAAGAAGTGTAAAGCCCATGGCACTGTGGCTAACCTCCCTAGATGTGGACGGAAAAGAAAAATTGACAAGAGATTTCAACGCAAGATTGTGCGGATGTCGGATAAAGAACCTCGGCTAACATCCAAACAAGTTCAAGCTGCCCTGCAGTCCGAGGGTACAACAGTGTCAACCCGTACTATCCATCGGCGTCTGAATGAAAAGGGACTGTATGGTAGGAGACCAAGGAAGACCCCACTTCTTACCCCGAGACATAAAAAAGCCAGGCTGGAGTTTGCCAAAACTTACCTGAAAAAGCCTAAAACGTTTTGGAAGAATGTTCTCTGGTCAGATGAGACAAAAGTAGAGCTTTTTGGGCAAAGGCATCAACATAGAGTTTACAGGAGAAAAAAAGAGGCATTCAAAGAAAAGAACACTGTCCCTACAGTCAAACATGGCGGAGGTTCCCTGATGTTTTGGGGTTGCTTTGCTGCCTCTGGCACTGGACTGCTTGACTGTGTGCATGGCATTATGAAGTCAGAAGACTACCAACAAATTTTGCAGCATAATATAGGGCCCAGTGTGAGAAAGCTGGGTCTCCCTCAGAGGTCATGGGTCTTCCAGCAGGACAATGACCCAAAACACACTTCAAAAAGCACTAGAAAATGGTTTGAGAGAAAGCACTGGAGACTTCTAAGGTGGCCAGCAATGAGTCCAGACCTGAATCCCATAGAACACCTGTGGAGAGATCTAAAAATGGCAGTTTGGAGAAGGCACCCTTCAAATATCAGGGACCTGGAGCAGTTTGCCAAAGAAGAATGGTCTAAAATTCCAGCAGAGCATTGTAAGAAACTCACTGATGGTTACCGGAAGCGGTTGGTCGCAGTTATTTTGGCTAAAGGTTGTGCAACCAAGTATTAGGCTGAGGGTGCCAATACTTTTGTTTGGCCCATTTTTGGAGTTTTGTGTGAAATGATCAATGTTTTGCCTTTTGCTTCATTCTCTTTTGTGTTTTTTCATTTAAGACAAATTAAATGAAGATAATAATACCAAAGAATTTGTGTTTGCAATCATTTTCAGGAAGAAACCGAGTATTATCTGACAGAATTGCAGGGGTGTCAATACTTTTGGCCACAACTGTACATACACACCCACACACATTGAGCTTTATAGAGAAGATGGAGTGAATTTCATAAGAGGCCGGAGAAGCCCGTGGACCCATGCTGAGAGATGCTCACAAGGTGACCCCACACCAGACGCTGTAGGGCGGGATGTAGGTGGACATTCCCATTATTAGTTTTTGGTAAGCCGTGAAAAATTGGAATGACAGGGTCCAGTATGAAGATGTGTGCCGACTCAATGCCGCCATTCTATAGGCTTCTTGGTTAGTTGGTAGGATCACCATATAGTGCCCGCTAGGTATTCGACTCAGAATACAGACCCTTGTCCAGGATCCCAACCCACCCACCTCTGTCCGATGGACGGATGATTCCGCTGTCATCTGTCTCCACGTTTCTCCTGGCTCCGCGCTCTCCACTAGTCAGGGTATCATCGAGAGCTGTATTCACAGACGCTGGTTACACGGGCTTTATACCGCCTGACGTGCGGCTTTCTGAAGAAGATCCACCACACCTAGAATGGGATAGAATGATGGATGAGGTCGGTGCCGAGATCCAGAAATATGAAATTCCTCCACAGAATTTTTTAGCGGGGGGGGGGGGGGCGCATACCGGGGTGTGTGCAGGTTCCTGATACTATATCCATTTACAGCTGCATGATTCAATACTGGATTGTTTATATGGAACTTTATGTATTTTTTCTTTTTTATATTTTTTACTGTTGCTCAATGTATATGATGTGATTCCATACAGACGTACGTTTGTGATGATTGTGTTACTTGTAGTCTCATCGTTCTAGAGAGAAAACCTCGAGACACTAACTTCACGCAAATGTGATGATTTATTTCAAAGGTTCATATTCTCTCTCTTAGAAACATACGCTTGGCTTATAGGACAAAAATCCTGACGTTTCGGCCAAGAGGCCTTGTTCACAATGTATCTAAGCACAGAAACAAAATGTTTTATATGTGACTAGCCATATGGAACCACCACAGAATATAAGCAATAAATCAAATAATCAGGATCATTTATCAAACGTCCAGATACAACTATACCCAACACTATCCTACAAAGAACTATCCTTTTATCCCCAAACATCAATATCTAAAAAATGTCATAAAAATATATATTATGTTAGCAATAGACTAGATGTCCACAACCACCTGCATATTCTAGATACTATGTCAATAATCCCATTTATATGTGGCGTATCATTACAGCCATATAAAGTATAGAAGGTCGCTGCATCCGGATATAAGAACATCTACATAGTATATAAGGTCTCAGTATTGGCAGCTACAGCAGCAAGACGGAAAAGAAAGGGGAATGATAAGAAAAAGAAAATTACCTTGGTGCACAAAGTTGAAAAGGTGAAGACTGAAAGATAAAAAGAATCATAAGTAGCCAAGAAAAAACGTGGCGATACACGGCATGGAACATGCCAAAGAAACTCTATACCTGGGTCACAAGGCTGTGTGTGTAATGCCAGCGCTTCCAGAGAGCGTGTAGTGAGGGTGCTATGAGCGTCTCTTAACCAGACATAATTGCTCTCAGCTGCAGTATGTAAATTATCAGAAAGAAGGCTGGTTTCACTGCGCACCTATGTTTAACATGACGTGCGTATGGTCTTGTGTACACTTGCATTTTCATGCGCATGCGTTTTTTGTCTTTCGCGCCAGATGCAACATGTTGCATTTTTTGGTCCGCCCTGTCTCGTCAAAAAGACGCTTGCGCACGGAATGTGCAAAAACAACACATTGTAGTCTATGGGAACGCATGCGTGCGCATGGTTTTGCGCATGCGTTTTTTTGCGCATGCGTTTTTGAGGTAAACAAGTCTGTAATGTGTAGACAATGGGAAAAATGTCACACCTAAAAACGCATGTGCAAAAAAAACGCAAACGCATGTAAAACGCAAGCAACCCTGCGTTTTTTTGACGCATCAGCGTACGCATGACGCTAAAAAAAGCGCGTCTGTTTTGCGTTTTTCTTTGCGTTTTTTATGTGCACGATGCGCTGCGCAAAGAAACGCTAATGTGAAACTAGCCTAAGTCCTGAAAAAAAAAAGCAGGGCGTCCAATTCACACTGAGCATGCGTGGCAGAGAAAGTGAACTAATGTATCCTAAAACCAGGATCTCACACAGACGGAGACGCCCGTGTAGAGGAAAAGAGGCCGACTGGTCTGAGCTGCACTTGGTTTCTGAATTAAGACTAGACAGAGAAAGGTGCGCTTTCAAGTTATAGAATCCGTACTGGTAACAGGATTCTGAAATGAAAACCCCGCGAGGCAGTTTGGATTTATACGCGTGATACTCTGGAACCTCATGGTCTAAATCGGGAATAGGAGATATTTTATCGCTGGAATGACTATCTCCTATTACCGATTTAGACCATGAGGTTCCAGAGTATCACGCATATAAATCCAAACTGCCTCGCGGGGTTTTCATTTCAGAATCCTGTTACCCCCTCTTCTTGACACCAGTACGGATTCTATAACTTGAAGGCGTAGCTGTGCCACATTAGGATTGGCAGCTGAGAAATGTGCAGGCAGTGGGACCATGGAATAAAAGGGGAATCATTTTTTTTCATCCTAGAACTGGGAAAAGATTCTCTATCAATGGATTTCACACGTGTGACTCCGCAGATGTTGTGTATCTGGTGACGTGCCCATGCGGTCTCGGGTATCTGGTGACGTGCCCATGCGGTCTCGGGTATCTGGTGACGTGCCCATGCGGTCTCGGGTATCTGGTGACGTGCCCATGCGGTCTCAGGTATGTTGGGGAAACTATCCAGCATATCCGGGACCGCATTTCTCTACACAAATCTACAGTCCGGTGCAAGAGATTGATGTTCCCACTGCCTGCACGTTTCTCAGCTGCCAATCCTAATGTGGCACAGCTACAATTTGATTCTACTGAAGTGTATTCGCACGTCAGCGCACCTGTCTCTGTCTAGTCTTAATTCAGAAATCAAGTGCAGCTCAGACCCGTCGGCCTCTTTTCCTCTACACCGGCGTTTCCGTCTGTGTCAGATCCTGGTTTTAGGATACATTTAGTTCACTTTCTCTGCCACGCATGCTCAGTATAAATTGGACGCCCTGCTTTTTTTTTCAGGACTTCTTCCTGATAATTTACATACTGCAGCTGGGAGCAATTATGTCTGGTTAAGAGACGCTCATAGCACCCTCACTACACGCTCTCTGGAAGCGCTGGCATTACACACACAGCCTTGTGACCCAGGTATAGAGTTTCTTTGGCATGTTCCATGCCGTGTATCGCCACGTTTTTTCTTGGCTACTTATGATTCTTTTTATCTTTCAGTCTTCACCTTTTCAACTTTGTGCACCAAGGTAATTTTCTTTTTCTTATCATTCCCCTTTCTTTTCCGTCTTGCTGCTGTAGCTGCCAATACTGAGACCTTATATACTATGTAGATGTTCTTATATCCGGATGCAGCGACCTTCTATACTTTATATGGCTGTAATGATACTCCACAATTAAATGGGATTATTGACATAGTATCTAGAATATGCAGGTGGTTGTGGACATCTAGTCTATTGCTAACATAATATATTTTTATGACCTTCTCATTTTGGGACATTTTTATTTTTTAGATATTGATCTTTGGGGATGAAAGGATACTTCTTCGTAGGATAATCTAATATATAAAGCTCAATGTGGGTGCGTGTGTATGTATGTGTGTACGTCTGGGATTAGCATCCGCACCGTCGCAGCCGCACATCTGGACCCCGAGAGCGTCCTAGGCTATGTTATGAGTTGAAATTTTAACCCCGCGCGTTCCAATTCAAACAATTTTGCCCCTATCCACATAATGGGGAAAAAAGTGAAAAGTGTTGGAGGCAAATTGACAGCTGCCAGATGTGATCAAGGGGGACTGAAAGAATGAGAGCGATGGCGCCAAAGAGTATATACCGTACAGCTGCTAAGGTGGGGCCCTGACATGGGAGACTCGCCACACACGGGGATATGAACACACAAAATGCGCCACACACTACCACGGGCTTCACCACATATACCACCCTCAGCACACATTTCACCACACATACACCAACCTCGCCACATAAAAGTCCAACACAAAAGTCGCCACTCAAAACTCGCCACGCTGTCCCCGAGCTGTTTACAAGATGAAAAATGAGCTGTGATTGGTCGCTATCAGCAACAGTTTTCTTTGTAGACGGTTGTGGTCACTGAGGCCGATTATTCTTATCATTTCTATGGTGTCATCGTCCTTCTGTAAAGCTGGAAATAACACAATTTATTACCGTGCCAACACAGACCACCCTCTAACACAGACTGCAGGGGGAGCCCAGGATAGGATTAGATACACGGCTCAGCAGTCAGTATCACACAGGAGAGGATTAGATACACGGCTCAGCAGTCAGTATCACACAGGAGAGGATTAGATACACGGCTCAGCAGTCAGTATCACACAGGAGAGGATTAGATACACGGCTCAGCAGTCAGTATCACACAGGAGAGGATTAGATACACGGCTCAGCACTCAGTATCACACAGGAGAGGATTAGATACACGGCTCAGCAGTCAGTATCACAGGATAGGATTAGATACACGGCTCAGCAGTCAGTATCACACAGGATAGAATTAGATACACGGCTCAGCAGTCAGTATCACACGGGAGAGGATTAGATACATGGCTCAGCAGTCAGTATCACACAGGATAGGATTAGATACACGGCTCAGCACTCAGTATCACACAGGAGAGGATTAGATACACGGCTCAGCAGTCAGTATCACAGGATAGGATTAGATACACGGCTCAGCAGTCAGTATCACACAGGATAGAATTAGATACACGGCTCAGCAGTCAGTATCACACGGGAGAGGATTAGATACACGGCTCAGCAGTCAGTATCACACGGGAGAGGATTAGATACACGACTCAGCAGTCAGTATCACACGGGAGAGGATTAGATACACGGCTCAGCAGTCAGTATCACAGGATAGGATTAGATACACGGCTCAGCAGTCAGTATCACACAGGATAGAATTAGATACACGGCTCAGCAGTCAGTATCACACGGGAGAGGATTAGATACACGGCTCAGCAGTCAGTATCACACGGGAGAGGATTAGATACACGACTCAGCAGTCAGTATCACACGGGAGAGGATTAGATACACGTCTCAGCAGTCAGTATCACACGGGAGAGGATTAGATACACGTCTCAGCAGTCAGTATCACACGGGAGAGGATTAGATACACGACTCAGCAGTCAGTATCACACGGGAGAGGATTAGATACACGTCTCAGCAGTCAGTATCACACGGGAGAGGATTAGACTCACCGCTCAGCAGTTAGTATCACACGGGAGAGGATTAGATACACGGCACAGCAGTCAGTATCACACGGGAGAGGATTAGACACACGGCTCAGCAGTCAGTATCACACGGGAGAGGATTAGACACACGGCTCAGCAGTCAGTATCACACGGGAGAGGATTAGATACACGGCTCAGCAGTCAGTATCACACAGGAGAGGATTAGATACACAGCTCAGCAGACAGTATCACACAGGAGAGGATTAGATACACGGCTCAGCAGTCAGTATCACAGGAGAGGATTAGATACGCGGATCAGCAGTCAGTATCACACAGGAGAGGATTAGATACACGGCTCAGCAGTCAGTATCACACAGGAGAGGATTAGATACGCGGATCAGCAGTCAGTATCACACAGGAGAGGATTAGATACACGGCTCAGCAGACAGTATCACACAGGAGAGCATTAGATACACGGCTCAGCAGTCAGTATCACAGGGGAGGATTAGATACACGGCTCAGCAGTCAGTATCACAGGAGAGGATTAGATACGCGGATCAGCAGTCAGTATCACACAGGAGAGGATTAGATACACGGCTCAGCAGTCAGTATCACACAGGAGAGGATTAGATACGCGGATCAGCAGTCAGTATCACACAGGAGAGGATTAGATACACGGCTCAGCAGTCGGGCAGCGCCGGGCTCTTCAGCTAGTGTTGGGTATAGTTGTATCTGGACGTTTGATAAATGATCCTGATTATTTGATTTATTGCTTATATTCTGTGGTGGTTCCATATGGCTAGTCACATATAAAACATTTTGTTTCTGTGTTTAGATACATTGTGAACAAGGCCTCTTGGCCGAAACGTCAAGCTTTTTGTCCTATAAGCCAAGCGTATGTTTCTAAGAGAGAGAATATTACATTTTGAAATAAATCATCACCTTGCATGAAGTTAGTGTCTCGAGGTCTTCTCTGTAGAATATTGGACCTTTTCCTCACACTACACCTTGGTTTGCAGGCCCCCCCTGTGTAGTCTCATCGGCTGCATTGCACCTTTCACCGCCTTCCTTTTTGTGTACAGTGTTAGTATTGTTATTTGTGATGACTAAGGACCCGCTGTGGTCTGGAGCGGCGTAAGCGAGATGTCTTTAGGAAGCTGCGATAAAGGTCTTGAATATCATCGCCTACTTTTCCTCGATCTAATACTCCATTTTGCTGGTGACTGGACTTCCCTCTGCTTGTGTATATGGTGCATTCACCTGGGAGTCGGCTCAGGATCGCTCTCCATGTCCGTTGACCGCACCTCACTTAAGACCCCGTCTCACATAGCGAGATCGCTAATGCGTCACCGATTTTGTGACACCGCAGCGACCTCGCCTGCGATCTCGCAACGTGTGACACATAGCAACGACCTGCTGGATCTCGCTGATCGTGCTCAAATGTCCTGGGCCGTTTATTCATCATCGGCGTCCCGCTGGCCAGCGCGCATCGCTGTGTTTGACACCGAGCGACCTCGTTGGCGATGCAGAACTCGGACACAGGCGGGAGTCATCTGAATAGCCACTGTGTGACAACGCACCAGCGATCCTTACCAGTCGCATCGTTGTCGGGATCGTTGGTGCGTCACTATGTGAAACGGGACCCTTCCTCCGGAGCGACCTCAATTGGTTGATTGTCTGGTGAGCTGAAACTCTTTTAGTTTTTTTTTTTTTTTTTATTTTCCCAATGGACTTTACAAATAGACTTACAACAGCTGGGAATAAGTGAACCCAATTTGCGCCTGCAGCTTATTCTACAGTACCAACAGGCCGAGAGAGAGGCTGCAGAATGTCAGGACCCGGCCGCGATAAGGGCTGCAGAGCGCCGGGACCGGGCCGCGAGAGAGGCTGCAGAACGTCAGGACCGGGCCGAGAGAGAGGCTGCAGAATGCCGGGGCCGGGCCGAGAGAGAGGCTGCAGAATGCCGGGGCCGGGCCGAGAGAGAGGCTGCAGAACGCCGGGGCCGGGCCGAGAGAGAGGCTGCAGAACGCCGGGACCGGGCCGAGAGAGAGGCTGCAGAACGCCGGGACCGGGCCGAGAGAGAGGCTGCAGAACGCCGGGACCGGGCCGAGAGAGAGGCTGCAGAACGCCGGGACCGGGCCGAGAGAGAGGCTGCAGAACGCCGGGACCGGGCCGAGAGAGAGGCTGCAGAACGCCGGGACCGGGCCGAGAGAGAGGCTGCAGAACGCCGGGACCGGGCCGAGAGAGAGGCTGCAGAACGCCGGGACCGGGCCGAGAGAGAGGCTGCAGAACGCCGGGACCGGGCCGAGAGAGAGGCTGCAGAACGCCGGGACCGGGCCGAGAGAGAGGCTGCAGAATGCCGGGGCCGGGCCGAGAGAGAGGCTGCAGAATGCCGGGACCGGTCCGAGAGAGAGGCTGCAGAATGCCGGGACCGGGCCGTCAGAGAGGCTGCAGAACACCAGGCTGAGAGAGCTTTCAAGCTTCAGATGGCTCACTTTTAATGGTCCAAGATGAGGACAGATATAGCCAATTACTGTTGATCCTGCGTAGTTTGTCAGAGAGTTGGAAAGTCTGGGAATATACAGAAAGCCCCATTGAAACCACTGCCAGTGATCGATGAGCCTTTCCAGCGAGAGGCTGTGGATATCATAGGGCCACTTGCAATCCCTACCAGCTCTGGCAGAATGTTCATCCTCACAGTGGTGGACTACGCTACTCGATATCCGGAAGCTGCGGCTGTCCTCCATCTGAGCAGACAAAGTGGCGGATGCTTTACTGACTGTCTGCTCTCGTGTGGGTTTCCCCAGGGTAATGGTAACCGATCAGGGAACCCAATTCATGTCCGATCTGATGGAAAGCCTCTGCGAGAAAATACAAGTGCAGCATTTTGTGGCCAGCGCCTATCAGCCCCAAACCAACAGACTGTGCGAGCGTTTTAACGGAACATTAAAACAAATGCTCAAACTGCTGGTGAAGACTGGGAGCGGTGCCTTCCTCATCTGATGTTTGCGTACAGAGAGGTACCCCAGGCATTCAAACTGGTTTATGGGGGGAGGGTCAGGGGACCACTTGATTTGATTAAGGACTGTTGAGAGGGTGAACCCAAAACTACGGGCGTCTTGGTGGTTGAATATGTACTGCGGCTCAGAGAAAGAATGCAAAAACTGAGCAACCTGGCCCATGAGAACGTGACCCAGGCCCAAATCAACCAGAAGGTCTGGTACAACCGTAATGTCAGACTGAGGGCCTACGAGGAGGGACAGAAGGTTTCGGTGTTGGTCCCTATGTTACAGAATAAATCACAGGCCGCATGGGAGCTGGGACGGACCATACGCTGTACACAAGTGGCTAAGTGATAACTATGTGGTGACCCTAGATGAGCATGCCAAGCTCAGGAAAGGTAAGGAATCTCCTAGATCTGTCCCGCTGAGATATGTGGTTAATTCTCAAAAAGTGGAAGATGAGCAAAAACCCAGAAATCTTGACGAACCTCAAGCTCCGATGAGACCGTAACGGCGGCCATCAGTCAGGAAACGGCAAACTTTGTGAAAACCATAATCTGTGTTGGTGTCAATACTTGTAGCCCTGTATAGAGGACTAGATATTGGTTTATTTCTATAATATTAATATATTTAGCAGCATTTTACAAATCAGAGGGGACATGTCTAGAACAAGTGAGAGATTGCAGAGTGACACATAGATCACCAGTTACAGGTGGAGTGAGGGTACGGCTGCTCGCAGGCGGCAATCTATGAGGCGATCGGGGGACACAAGGAAGAGCGTGCCGTCATGTCAGTATAATAAATAGGGGCTATGATTTAAAGCTGCAGGATCTGTCTAAGTGCACTCACTACCGGCAGATGGAAAGGAGGGAGCAGATTATGAGGGAAATTTAAAGAGTCAACAGGGGAGATTTCGGTTAGGGAGACGCTAGGGCAGTCTAAAGAGATGTGTTTTTAGGGCATACTTTAAACTGTGGAGACTTGTAAGTAACCCAGTTATATAAGGTAGTGCATTCCAAAGACCTAGTGCAGCACGAGAGAAGTCTAGGAGACGTGTGTAGGAGGTTCAGATTATGGAATATATAAGGGGTGAAGGAAAGATCTGAGTCACATATGACACTAAGACAGTGAGCGTGCTGCTGGGAGTTATGGTTGAATCACCCAAGGTAATTGCTATATTGGACATGGGTAGATTAGTACAAGGAGGAAACATGAGAAGTTGTGGAAAGATTTGGTTACAGAGGGAGGACATAATATTAGAGACAGCAGACAGACAATCCCTGGTATCTGTAGTAATATGGGGGTGATGTCAGGAGACGATGTGTATCATGGGTGTCATCAGCAGAGAGATGATGCTGGAAACCAAATCTGCTTATGGTTTGTCCAATATGGACAGTGTATAGAAAGGAGAGGTGGGGACATAGGACTTATCCCTGAGGAACCCCAACAGTAAGAGGAGGGTCTAGGACTGAACCCTGTGGAACCCCGACAGCAAGATGAGGAGCCTAGGACTGATCCTGAGGAACCCCGACAGTAAGAGGAGGGGGCCTAGGACTGACCCCTGAGGGACCCTCAACAGTAAGAGGAGGGGACCTACGACTGATCCTGAGGAACACCGGACAGTAAGAGGAGGGGACCTAGAACTGATCTTGAGGAACCACGACAGTAAGAGGAGGGGGCCTAGGACTGAACCCTGAGGAACCCCGACAGTAAGAGGAGGGGACCGAGGACTGAACCCTGAGGAACCCCGACAGTAAGAGGAGGGGACCTAGAACTGATCTTGAGGAACCACGACAGTAAGAGGAGGGGGCCTAGGACTGACCCCTGAGGGATCCCCAACAGTAAGAGGAGGGGACCTACGACTGATCCTGAGGAACACCCGACAGTAAGAGGAGGGGGCCTAGGTCTGAACCCTGAGGAACCCCGACAGTAAGAGGAGGGGACCGAGGACTGAACCCTGAGGAACCCCGACAGTAAGAGGAGGGGACCGAGGACTGAACCCTGAGGAACCCCGACAGTAAGAGGAGGGGACCTAGAACTGATCTTGAGGAACCACGACAGTAAGAGGAGGGGGCCTAGGACTGACCCCTGAGGGATCCCCAACAGTAAGAGGAGGGGACCTACGACTGATCCTGAGGAACACCCGACAGTAAGAGGAGGGGGCCTAGGTCTGAACCCTGAGGAACCCCGACAGTAAGAGGAGGGGACCGAGGACTGAACCCTGAGGAACCCCGACAGTAAGAGAAGGGGACCGAGGACTGAACCCTGAGGAACCCTCATAGTGAGTGTAAAAGGAAAGGAAGAAGAGCCAGCAGATTATCCTGTGAAGGAGCATTCAGATATGTAGGAGGAGAACTCGGAGAGAATGGTGTCTTTGAGGGAGTGGAGTGGAGCATGGTGAGGAAGAGCTGATGATCTGCGGTGTCAGATACTGTGGAGATCCAGGGGAATTAGCATGGAGTAATGACCATTTGATTTAGCTGTTCGTAGATCACTAGAGACTTTAGTGAGGGCAGTTTCAGTGGAGAGTGAAGTGCGGAAACCAGATTGTAAAGGGAGAAGAAAAGCGTTATCTGAGAATGGCGGCTTAGATGGGAGTGATCCAACGGGAGTGGACCGAGCGTCCCAGGAATTTAGAGGTGAGGGGAGATAGCTGCAGCAGTTCTGGTCCAGGGTTGTGATGGCGTGTGTGAATGAGGAGGGGAAGATAACGGATGAGAGAGAGATTAAATAGGGGAGAGGGAGCAGGAGGTGACAGGCAATAGGGTCACTGGTGCAGGTGGTAGGGTGACGAGCCGGGTCACTTTACTTGTGTTTGAGTCTAGGTTAGTTAAAAGAAAATAAAAGGTTTTGGTGGCTGTCACCATTGAAAAAAGATTTATTGTTCTCAGTGGGAGAAGCAAAATAATAGCTACAAAAATAAAATCAATTACCGTATGTTACACAGCTGAGCTGCGGACTACTGACGTCTCTTCATCAGGCATCTGGTACAACAAAGTATCTGAAGAAACCCAAGTATATACACAAAAAGAGCAGAGAGCGCAGAATAATGTACATTTAAATAACAAAGAAACTGAGCTCAGAGATTGCATCCGTCATCAGAGAAGATAAGTGATGTGAAACCTCTATTGACCCACAGTCCCAGACCTCATGCCCTCCCTATCAGGACGCTGCGCCAGAGACAGCGCGAGGACATCGGGACGCTGCGCCAGAGACAGCGCGAGGACATCGGGACGCTGCGCCAGAAGTTTTTAAGGGTTTTCTTTTTAGTTACGTTTACATGTGTAAGGGCCCCATAGGTCAGTTACTTTGGTTGTTGATTAAGGGTTCTGTGTGGGGGCTCATATTTTTATAAGCATTCTGCCTCTTGTATATTAAATCTAAAATGTGTTAATTTGTTCATACAGTGATGCAGCTTCCAGACGCCTTCTGTATGGAGTAACTAGTTGCAGGCATTGCTCAGGTGGGATTTTACCCCATTCTTCCACACAAACACTTGTCACATCCGGAAACTTCTGTGGCTCCTTCTGTGATCTCTGAGCTTTAGTTCCTTCCATGCATTTTCTCTTGGATTCACGTCCGGTGATCGTCTTGGCCGTTCTTTCACCTTTATTTTCTGTCTGACACCAGTGGAGAGTTTCCTTGGCTGTGTGTTTGGGATCATTGTCTTGCTGAAATGTCCACCCTCGCTTCATCTTCATCATCCTGGTAGATGGCAGCAGATTGTTACACAGAATGTCTCGGTTCATTTGTTAATTCATCCTTCCTTCGATTACATGAAGTTTGCCAGTGCCATACGCTGAACAATAGCCCCACACCATGATGTTCTCACTTCCACACTTCACTGTTGGTATGGTGTTTTGGTGTGACATGCAGGGCATTTGGCCTCCAAACATGGTATGTATTTTGGCATCCAAATAGTTTAATTTTTGTCTCATCTGACCAGACTATATTCTCACAGTATTTCACTGGCTTGTCTAAATGTTGTTGAGCAAACTGTAAAATCGCATGAACATGCTTTGTGTTCAGCATTGGACTCTTACACAGTGAGTGTGCATTAGGGTGACCGGATCTCATATGGGGGGGAAAAAATGTCAGAATCTTGTTGCAATTTATTAGCCATTAACAACTTTTCATTGTCTGTAATGGTGGGATCAAAAAACGATAATCCCACCAACTCTGCATTCAAATACCACAAATGGTTCGAAAATTTGGTCAGGGCTATTTCTGCAATGTTGTTGTCACATTCTTTATAGTCTAACAGACTATGCAAAATACCTAAATCTTAAAATACCTCAATTTGGATTTTTTCAAACTTTGAGCGACGAGCGGCACGGGTTAACGTCGTTTGATCGAGCTCAAATTTTGGCTATCTCAATATCTGGAAAGGGGAATCGTTTTGTGGGGTCCAGACGGACAAAATTCCGACATCGATTTTTTTTGCGGTCACCCTAGTGTGCATACAGGATATGGAGGTTGTGTGGTGAGCATGCATACAGGCAATGGAGGTTGAGTGCATTACTTATATTTTTCTTGTAGCTGCTGATTCCAGGTCTTTCTGTGGCTCTCCACAGGTGTCATTGGCTCTTGGACAACTCTTCTGACAAATTCTTTTCACTCCTCTGTATGAAATCTTGCAGGGAGCACCTGGACACGTCCGGTTTATGGTGAAATTTTGCGGGGATCTCCTGGTCATGGATGGTTTATGGGGAAATCATGCGGGGATCACCTGGTCGTGGCTGGTAAAAGGTGAAATCTTGCGGGGAGCGCCTGGTCGTGGCCAGTTTATGGGGAAATCTTGCGGGAAGTGCCTGGTCATGACCGGTTTATGGTGAAATTTTGTTTTCTCCACTTCCGAACTATGGTCCCAGCAGCACTCACTGGAACCTTCAGGAGTTTAGAAATTCTTCTGTAACCAATGCCATCAGGATGTTATGTAACAATAAGGTTGTGAAGGTCTTGAGACAGCTCACTGATTTTCTCCATCAGGAGATGTTTCCTGCGTGGCCCCTTGGTAATGAGACTCCTTTATATCGGCATCAGGTGACCTAGCTGATATTATTGGTCACTAAGTGGCAGAATTGCTTTCTAATTACTGATGGATTTCATCCGGTGTCAGTATTCTGCTCTTTTTTTCTTTGTGATTGTGAGGGACGAGGGAGACTCCAGTTTGATTTATTAATTTCAGGCACAATATATTATCCATAGATCTCCGTCCACTCCTGAACTATGGCCCCCACCAATGAGAAGTACACAAATTCACAAAAGAACAGGAACATGCAATATGGCCGGAGAATTGGAGTCCTTGTGTCAATTAATGCAAATAGGAATAGAGCTGGGACCTCTGCCGCCTTTTGTGCAGGCTGTAAGCTATGAATGGAAGGCATAGACGGTTAGGCACCCACACAGAGATGGATTATGAGATCCTATGATTGAGATCCTATCTTGGGAGCCCTCCGCACACACACGGGGGTCTCATCGTTCTCTAGCTGTCCCAGATACTGAGCTATCAAGACTGGCTCTCCAGAACCACTTAGCCGACCCAAGTTTGGATTCTCCATGTCGGTTTAGCGCCAACGAACCCATTGAGATGTCAGTCGTCCCATTTGGACCTCCCGCTGTTAAGTTATGACCCATCCTGGATATTGGGAATTATTTCAGCTAGGAGGTCAGGGGAGGAGATATCAGTTCGGCCCAGAGGGGTGGTGGCAAATATGAGCGGGGTTGAGCTAGGGGATAAAAGCTAGCTACACACCTTTAGCCAGTGTCCTTGTTCTACCATGGAAGTCTCGTCACTTGTGGAGATGGACCAGAAACTAAGAAGGTGCCTGTGGACTTGAGAGCTTCCCTGGGCCCACCTGTTATAAGGACCGGTAACGTGACTTAGCGATGCACCAGTGATCCCGACCAGCGATAAGTGTGACAGTACCTTTACTCTGTATATCTGTATTATCCAGCTGACTGCTGTCCCATCCTGTGCTCTCCCTGTATCTGCACCTCTGGCTGTAATCTCTGTATATTACTCTGTATATATCTGTATTATCCAGCTGACTGCTGTCCCATCCTGTGCCCTCCCTGTATCTGCACCTCTGGCTGTAATCTCTGTATATTACTCTGTATATATCTGTATTATCCAGCTGATTGCTGTCCCATCCTGTGTCCTCCCTGTATCTGCACCTCTGGCTGTAATCTCTGTATATTACTCTGTATATATCTGTATTATCCAGCTGATTGCTGTCCCATCCTGTGCCCTCCCTGTATCTTCACCTCTGGCTGTAATCTCTGGATATTACTCTGTATATACCTGTATTATCCAGCTGACTGCTGTCCCATCCTGTGCCCTCCCTGTATCTGCACCTCTGGCTGTAATCTCTGGATATTACTCTGTATATATATCTGTATTATCCAGCTGACTGCTGCCCCATCCTGTGCCCTCCCTGTATCTGCACCTCTGGCTGTAATCTCTGTATATTACTCTGTATATATCTGTATTATCCAGCTGACTGCTGCCCCATCCTGTGTCCTCCCTGTTTCTGCACCTCTGGCTGTAATCTCTGGATATTACTCTGTATATATCTGTATTATCCAGCTGACTGCTGTCCCATCCTGTGCCCTCCCTGTATCTGCACCTCTGGCTGTAATCTCTGGATATTACTCTGTATATACCTGTATTATCCAGCTGACTGCTGTCCCATCCTGTGTCCTCCCTGTTTCTGCACCTCTGGCTGTAATCTCTGGATATTACTCTGTATATATCTGTATTATCCAGCTGACTGCTGCCCCATCCTGTGTCCTCCCTGTTTCTGCACCTCTGGCTGTAATCTCTGGATATTACTCTGTATATATCTGTATTATCCAGCTGACTGCTGTCCCATCCTGTGCCCTCCCTGTATCTTCACCTCTGGCTGTAATCTCTGGATATTACTCTGTATATACCTGTATTATCCAGCTGACTGCTGTCCCATCCTGTGCCCTCCCTGTATCTGCACCTCTGGCTGTAATCTCTGGATATTACTCTGTATATATATCTGTATTATCCAGCTGACTGCTGCCCCATCCTGTGCCCTCCCTGTATCTGCACCTCTGGCTGTAATCTCTGTATATTACTCTGTATATATCTGTATTATCCAGCTGACTGCTGCCCCATCCTGTGCTCTCCCTGTTTCTGCACCTCTGGCTGTAATCTCTGGATATTACTCTGTATATATCTGTATTATCCAGCTGACTGCTGCCCCATCCTCTGCCCTCCCTGTATCTGCACCTCTGGCTGTAATCTCTGTATATTACTCTGTATATATCTGTATTATCCAGCTGACTGCTGCCCCATCCTGTGCCCTCCCTGTATCTGCACCTCTGGCTGTAATCTCTGTATATATCTGTATTATCCAGCTGACTGCTGTCCCATCCTCTGCCCTCCCTGTATCTGCACCTCTGGCTGTAATCTCTGTATATTACTCTGTATATATCTGTATTAGGCTACTTTCACACATCAGGTTTTCGGCGTCAGGCGCGATCCAGCGTCGTGCCGGAACGCCGGATCCGGCAACTGTTTCGTAAAACCGGATGTGACGGATCCGGTTTTCTGCCGGATCCGTCTTTTTCTTGACAGACAAAACCGGATCTGTCTCATCCGGTTCATCCGTTTTTCTATCCGTTTTTTGACGGATTACGCCGGATCCGGTTTTTAAAATTGACTCTTGTGGCCTTCCGAACGGGATTGGCTACTGGAAAACTATATATACCGTGTTCCTACAGCCCTTCTTTGACAGGTTGTAGAGGAGAAAGTGCAGGTTGGAGAGAAGAGCAAGTTACTGGCGAAGATGGATGTTGTGATTGGAAATATTTTGAAGAATTTGGCGGATTTTACAGCGGAGGCGAATCGTTTGAGGGTGATTGTTCTGGAGAAGGAGAGAGCGAGACAGCAGCGCATCAGGCATCGTAGACGACGTTTGTGGATCCACCCCATCACAGCCAAGAGAATGACGCGTGGGGTCTATTCTACACTCTGCATGGACCTTCGACGAAACCCGGATAAATTTTTTGGATATGTTAGGATGAAAATGGAGAATTTTGATTACTTGGTGGAGCGCATTGCACACCTCATAAGAAAAGCGGACACCTATTGCCGCTTCTCTGTTTCACCCGCAGAGCGTCTGATGGTGACTTTAAGGTAAGCCACATTTATTGGATATGCTCGCATCAGAGCACACTTTCACTGCAATCTTGTTGGTGGTAGTTTGTATCTCCAAGTGTTATAGGTCAGTTTTGGTATGTAATGCTGTGATTTAAAACTAATTTATTGTTTTTTAATTCCCCACAGATTTCTTGCAACTGGAGAATCCCTTTCGTCACTGCATTTCCAGTACAGACTCGGGATTTCCACCATATCTGGAATTGTGAAGTACACATGCCGTGCACTGTGGGACTCCTTAGCTGAAGAGTTTTTACCAGAGCCCACAACAGAGAGGTGGATTGAAATTGCTGACAAGTTTCAACAGATATGTCAGTTTCCAAACTGCTTGGGCGCTGTGGACGGGAAACATATCCGCATTGTAAAGCCAGCTGGATCGGGATCGGAATATTTCAATTACAAGAAATATTTTTCAATTGTCCTCATGGCCATCGCTGACGCGGAATACAAATTTATTGCGGTTGATATTGGGGCCTATGGCCGCTCCAATGACTCTCAAGTTTTCAAACTGTCTGCCATGGGGCGTAAACTGTATGGAAACACCTTCCAGTTCCCACCACCTAGACCGCTGCCGCAAACATCTGGTCCACCTATGCCATTTGTCTGTGTAGGGGATGAAGCCTTCCAGCTGTCAGAACACCTTTTGAAACCGTACTCTAGCAGAGGATTGACAAGAACAAAACGCATTTTTAATTACCGCCTCACAAGAGCAAGAAGAATGGTTGAATGTACCTTTGGTATTCTGACAGCCAAATGGCGGGTCCTATTGACTGCGATCAACCTCAAGACAGAAACTGTGGACGAGGTGATCAAAGCGTGCGTGGTACTCCACAATTTTGTTATCTGCAAGGAACCCATTTCCATTGAGGACACCTGAAGAAACCACCTTGCAAGATTACCAGGACATTACCACTAGAAGTTCTGTGACGGTTTCAGTAATGAGGGACAATTTTGCACTATACTTTGTCACCTCAAGGCAGAGTACACTGGCAGGATGACAGTGTGAAAGATTTGTGCCCAACCAAACTTGTGTACCTTCTGTACCAACAGTATATACCTTTGCCAACCAAAGTTGGCTATCTTGTCATGGTCTCTATTTTTACCTTTAGGCCACAGGTGTGTACCTGGTTGTGTTTTATGCAAAGTATTTCACCTTTGTGAAGTTGTGTACATTGTTAGGAAATCACCAACAATAAACACAACTTTTTAGGTGAAATACTTTGCTTCAAACACAACCAGGAACACAACTGTGGCAAAAAGCTAAAATTTACCCACAGTTATATACCTAGTTTTGAATACCATTTCACCTTTTAAATACCCTGTATTTAACCTTTTTCGCCGCAGAAAGAAATGACAGACAACCAGTGTAAAATAATTTAACTTTTATTGAAAAATGTTTTTTAGTAAACTTTTTTAAAATTTTAATAAACTTGTTTAATAAAACTTTGAAACTATAAAACTGAAACCATAAAACTGGTCATTTTTATTTAAATTCACACATTATAAATCTGTGTAGTGTGAGGTGGAAATACTGCTGTAGGGGCTGCGGGACACTTCGACACTGGGAGTGTGGAGAGAGGACTGGGATCGTGGTGGGGAAGGAACAGTTAGAGGTGAAGGTGTGGAAAAAACTACAGAATGGGTGGACATGTGGGAAGCAGAAGAGGTGGTGGAGTGGAGGGTTGGGCAGGGACTGTAGGAGCAGATGATGTTGATGGCAAGTTGTATGGGGAAGGAGTTTGGTACGGGGCAGGTTGCTGGAAGTGGGGAGATGTCTGGTACTGGGGAGGTTGCTGGAAGTGGGGAGATGTCTGGTACGGGGCAGGTTGCTGGAAGTGGGGAGGTTGCTGGTACTGGGGAGGTTGCTGGTACTGGGGAGGTTGCTGGTACTGGGGAGGTTGCTGGTGCTGGGGAGGTTGCTGGTGCTGGGGAGGTTGCTGGTGCTGGGGAGGTTGCTGGTGCTGGGGAGGTGGATGGTATGTAATAGGAGGGGGAGGATGGAAAGTGGCTGGAGGGGGTGTAGATGTAATAGGAGGGGGAGGATGGAAAGTGGCTGGAGGGGGTGCAGGTGGAGGAACTACTGTGGTGGGAGGAGGAGGTTGGGAGGTAACTTGCTGGAGAGCAGCGTGGCATGAATGCATTACATGCATCTGCTGGGTAGGAGATAGTGTTGCCATGCGCTCCACAACAGACCTGAAAAAGGTGTGGTTTGGCGAAGATCTTGCTTCTGAATGCATGGTTTGCAGAAGTGTCTTCACCTCCAGAATGCTGGAGTTGATCTGCTGAAAGCCTGCGGAGATTTGCTCTGACAAGACTTTTAGACAGTTCTGGAAAGATGCATTCAGATGCAAGAACTCTGGCGCATAAGTCTTTTCCTGACCCCTCTGCCGCTGCCGCCCAGTACCCGCAGGTGTACTAGAGGTGGCAGGGGCAGAAGGGTGGGGTAAAGGGAAAGCGATCTCTTCACCAGCAGCTTCATGTAATGTAGGCGGCCACGATGCTCCTGTGCTGGTGGATGGGACAGATGGGTCGAATGTGTGGGAAGGCTGGGAAGGTGCAGATGTACCGGGGCGGTCGAAGTGTCCCTCGGTGCCGGTCTCCTCAGGGATCGCCTCAGAAGGGTCCAATCGTGCAGGCTCCCGAGTGCTGCTCACCGTGCTGTGGAATAAAGAGAAAAAAAAACAATTAAAATACAGACATGGTATGGCCCTGGCTGAAAAAAAAAAGTTACATCTAAACATTTTTTTTCACATGTGGTGTGTAATATTTACCTTCTGGTGACCATTGTTTCCCGGAGGAACGACAGGGCTTGTGCGTACTTGTACTTGCTCCTGCGTCCTCCAGATCCACTCGGGGCCCGCATCTCTTTATTGAACTCCTTCTTGAAACGATCCCTCACAGACCGCCACCGATTCACAATTCTGTTCCCTGAAACGAGAAAGGAGTGGTTAGTATACAACATCAGTGTTTCCCAAACTCCAGTCCTCATGGTCCCCAGGGGTCATGTTTTCAGGATTTCCATAGTAAATAGAAATCCTGAACACATGATCCGTGGGGACCACGAGGACTGGAGTTCGGGAAACACTGGTTTACATCAAGCGACCGGTACTGTATATACTTACGCTCTGTAATCTGGGCCCGAACATCGAGGTCCTCCCAGCGGCCCACAAGGAGCGAACAGATTTCCTCCCAGAGTCGTCGGGTAATGATCAGGTCAGCGTGGCGGTGGTCAGCCATATTCCAGAGCGGCTCCCTTTCTCTGACGAGATCGATGAGGCGGTCCACATCAAGTCCTCCATCCTCACCGTCAGAGTCGGGAGCACGCTGTGAAGGCTGTTAAAGAAAAAGACAAAAATAACATAATTAGCCTCCACAAAAGAAATGAAATAAAAAGTGCAAAAAAACAAAGCAAAAATATTTATACTTACACGCTGGTGACCGCCGCGTTGCTGTCGCCGATGACCCTGCGAGGCACTGCGAGGACCTCTTGGCCGAGCACCAGATTGGGAAGACTAGAGAAGAAAACAAAAAATGTTATGTCTTTGGATGTAGGCATTTGTTTGCTGTGTGTGGTCTGCAGAACATTGTTTTCTATGTGTTGTGTGTAGTGTGATTTTGTGTTTCTGCGTTTGATGCCAAAAACTTACCAATTGTGAGCCCACTCCAGGTGTCTGTCCACCCCTTCCTTCTTCTTCTGGGAGCTCCTCTTCATCTTGTGAATCCTGTTTTGAAATAAAAGGCAATGAATAGACATATATTACAGAGAAGATGGATTTTGGAAATAAAAACTTACCGTCAAACGCTGACGATGCGAGGGAGGGCTCCCAGAAGATGTGCTGTCTTCCTGGTGGCCACACTCCATGCCTGTGGGTGGTGTTCCAGCTGCTGCCATTGCTGCTGCTGCTGCTGCTGCTGCTGCTGCATCTATTGGGTGGCTGTTGAATAAAGAGAAACAAAGGGCCAATGAATATCTTGATATTCAATAGCCCTAGTTTGGAGGAATGGGGGATTTGATAATTACCGTCTCTCATCTGCTGCTGGCCTCCCCTCCTCAGCATGTTGCATTTGCTGCTCCATTTGGGGTGGTTGTGGTGCTGATGGTGCTGCAGTGGTCTCCTGCCTTCTCCTGCTTCGCTTGGTTGCTTTCTTGGGTGGCATGTTGGGTGTGGCTGTGGGTCCCACTGTCTTGCTTTTATATATGTCTTGTGGGCAGAGCTACTGAGCATGCTCAGACCAAAAAACCGGATCCGGCGCATTGCGGCGCTCATAGGCTTTCATTGTGTGAAAAAGCCGGACGCGCCGGATCCGGCGTGTCCGGCTTTTTCGCCGGAGACAAAAAACGTTACAGTAGCCGTTTTTTCCAGACGCCGGATCGCGACACATTGCCGGATCCGGCGAAAACCGGATGAAACGCATGGCCATCCGGCGCGATCCGGCGCAAATGCAAGTCAATGGGGGGGAAACCGGATCCGGCATTGCATTTCGCCGGATCCGGTTTCTGTCAAAAGCGCCGGATCGCGCCTGACGGCGAAAACCTGATGTGTGAAAGAGGCCATATCCAGCTGACTGCTGCCCCATTCTGTGCCCTCCTTGTATCTGCCCCTCTGGCTGTAATCTCTGTATATTACTCTGTATATATCTGTATTATCCAGCTGACTGCTGCCCCATCCTGTGCCCTCCCTGTATCTGCCCCTCTGGCTGTAATCTCTGTATATTACTCTGTATATATCTGTATTATCCAGCTGACTGCTGCCCCATCCTGTGCCCTCCCTGTATCTGCCCCTCTGGCTGTAATCTCTGTATATTACTCTGTATATATATCTGTATTATCCAGCTGACTGCTGCCCCATCCTCTGCCCTCCCTGTATCTGCACCTCTGGCTGTAACCTCTGTATATTACTCTGTATATATCTGTATTATTCAGCTAACTGCTGTCCCATCCTGTGCCCTCCCTGTATCTGCACCTCTGGCTGTAATCTCTGTATATTACTCTGTGTATATCTGTATTATCCAGCTGACTGCTGCCCCATCCTCTGCCCTCCCTGTATCTGCACCTCTGGCTGTAATCTCTGTATATTACTCTGTATATATCTGTATTATTCAGCTAACTGCTGTCCCATCCTGTGCCCACCCTGTATCTGCACCTCTGGCTGTAACCTCTGTATATTACTCTGTATATATCTGTATTATTCAGCTAACAGCTGTCCCATCCTGTGCCCTCCCTGTATCTGCACCTCTGGCTGTAATCTCTGTATATTACTCTGTGTATATCTGTATTATCCAGCTGACTGCTGCCCCATCCTGTGTCCTCCCTGTATCTGCACCTCTGGCTGTAATCTCTGTATACTTCTGTATTATCCAGCTGACTGCTGTCCCATCCTGTGCCCTCCTTGTATCTGCACCTCTGGCTGTAATCTCTCTATATTACTCTGTATATATCTGTATTATCCAGCTGACTGCGGCCCCATCCTGTTCCCCCCCCCCCCCCCGTATCTGCACCTCTGCCTGTAATCTCTGTATATTACTCTGTATATATCTATATTATCCAGCTGACTGCTGTCCCATCCTGTGCCCTCCCTGTATCTGCACCTCTGGCTGTAATCTCTGTATATTACTCTGTATATATCTGTATTATCCAGCTTACTGCTGCCCCATCCTGTGCCCTCCCTGTATCTGCACCTCTGGCTGTAATCTCTGTATATTACTCTGTATATATCTGTATTATCCAGCTGACTGCTGCCCCATCCTGTCCCCCCCCCCCCCCCCCGTATCGGCACATCTGGCTGTAATCTCTGTATATTACTCTGTATATATCTATATTATCCAGCTGACTGCTGTCCCATCCCGTGCCCTCCCTGTATCTGCACCTCTGGCTGTAATCTCTGGATATTACTCTGTATATATCTGTATTATCCAGCTGACTGCTGTCCCATCCTGTGCCCTCCTTGTATCTGTACCTCTGGCTGTAATCTCTGGATATTACTCTGTATATATCTGTATTATCCAGCTGACTGCTGTCCCATCCTGTGCCCTCCCTGTATCTGCACCTCTGGCTGTAATCTCTGTATATTACTCTGTGTATATCTGTATTATCCAGCTGACTGCTGCCCCATCCTGTCCCCCCCCCGTATCTGCACCTCTGGCTTTAATCTCTGTATATTTCTCTGTATATATCTGTATTATCCAGCTGACTGCTGTCCCATCCTGTGCCCTCCCTGCATCTGCACCTCTGGCTGTAATCTCTGTATATTACTCTCTATATATCTGTATTATCCAGCTGACTGCTGCCCCATCCTGTGCCCTCCCTGTATCTGCACCTCTGGCTGTAATCTCTGTATATTACTCTGTATATATCTGTATTATCCAGCTGACTGCTGTCCCATCCTGTGCCCTCCCTGTATCTGCACCTCTGGCTCTAATCTCTGTATATTACTCTGTATATATCTGTATTATCCAGCTGACTGCTGCCCCATCCTGTGCCCTCCCTGTATCTGCACCTCTGGCTGTAATCTCTGTATATTACTCTGTATATATCTGTATTATCCTGCTGTCCCATCCTGTCCCCTCCCTGTATCTGCACCTCTGGCTGTAATCTCTGTATATTACTCTGTATATATCTGTATTATCCAGCTGACTGCTGTCCCATCCTGTGCCCTCCCTGTATCTGCACCTCTGGCTGTAGTCTCTGTATAATACTCTGTGTATATCTGTATTATCCAGCTGACTGCTGCCCCATCCTGTGCCCTCCCTGTATCTGCACCTCTGGCTGTAATCTCTGTATATTACTCTGTATATATCTGTATTATCCAGCTGACTGCTGTCCCATCCTGTGCCCTCCCTGTATCTGCACCTCTGGCTGTAATATCTGTATATTACTCTGTATATATCTGTATTATCCAGCTGACTGCTGCCCCATCCTGTGACCTCCCTGTATCTGCACCTCTGGCTGTAATCTCTGTAAATTACTCTGTATATATCTGTATTATCCAGCTGACTGCTGTCCCATCCTGTCCCCTCCCTGTATCTGCACCTCTGGCTGTAATCTCTGTATATTACTCTGTATATATCTGTATTATCCAGCTGACTGCTGCCCCATCCTGTGACCTCCCTGTATCTGCACCTCTGGCTGTAATCTCTGTATATTACTTTGTATATATCTGTATTATCCTGCTGTCCCATCCTGTCCCCTCCCTGTATCTGCACCTCTGGCTGTAATCTCTGTATATTACTCTGTATATATCTGTATTATCCAGCTGACTGCTGTCCCATCCTGTGCCCTCCCTGTATCTGCACCTCTGGCTGTAGTCTCTGTATAATACTCTGTGTATATCTGTATTATCCAGCTGACTGCTGCCCCAACCTGTGCCCTCCCTGTATCTGTACCTCTGGCTGTAATCTCTGTATATTACTCTGTATATATCTGTATTATCCAGCTGACTGCTGTCCCATCCTGTGCCCTCCCTGTATCTGTACCTCTGGCTGTAATCTCTGTATATTACTCTGTATATATCTGTATTATCCAGCTGACTGCTGCCCCATCCTGTGCCCTCCCTGTATCTGTACCTCTGGCTGTAATCTCTGGATATTACTCTGTATATATCTGTATTATCCAGCTGACCGCTGTCCCATCCTGTGCCCTCCCTGTATCTGCAACTCTGGCTGTAATCTCTGGATATTACTCTGTATATATCTGTATTATCCAGCTGACTGCTGCCCCATCCTGTGCCCTCCCTGTATCTGCACCTCTGGCTGTAATCTCTGGATATTACTCTGTATATATCTGTATTATCCAGCTGACCGCTGTCCCATCCTGTGCCCTCCCTGTATCTGCACCTCTGGCTGTAATCTCTGGATATTACTCTGTATATATCTGTATTATCCAGCTGACTGCTGTCCCATCCTGTGCCCTCCCTGTATCTGCACCTCTGGCTGTAATCTCTGGATATTACTCTGTATATATCTGTGTTATCCAGCTGACCGCTGTCCCATCCTGTGCCCTCCCTGTATCTGTACCTCTGGCTGTAATCTCTGGATATTACTCTGTATATATCTGTATTATCCAGCTGACTGCTGCCCCATCCTGTGCCCTCCCTGTATCTGCACCTCTGGCTGTAATCTCTGTATATTACTCTGTATATATCTGTATTATCCAGCTGACTGCTGCCCCATCCTGTGACCTCCCTGTATCTGCACCTCTGGCTGTAATCTCTGTATATTACTCTGTATATATCCGTATTATCCAGATGACTGCTGTCCCATCCTGTGCCCTCCCTGTATCTGCACCTCTGGCTGTAATCTCTGTATATTACTCTGTATATATCTGTATTATCCAGCTGACTGCTTCCCCATCCTGTGCCCTCCCTGTATCTGCACCTCTGGCTGTAATCTCTGTATATTACTCTGTATATATCTGTATTATCCAGCTGACTGCTGTCCCATCCTGTGCCCTCTCTGTATCTGCACCTCTGGCTGTAATCTCTGTATATTACTCTGTATATATCTGTATTATCCAGCTGACTGCTGTCCCATCCTGCGCCCTCCCTGTATCTGCACCTCTGGCTGTAATCTCTGTATATTACTCTGTATATATCCGTATTATCCAGCTGACTGCTGTCCCATCCTGTGCCCTCCCTGTATCTGCACCTCTGGCTGTAATCTCTGTATATTACTCTGTATATATCTGTATTATCCAGCTGACTGCTTCCCCATCCTGTGTCCTCCCTGTATCTGCACCTCTGGCTGTAATCTCTGTATATTACTCTGTATATATCTGTATTATCCAGCTGACTGCTGCCCCATCCTGTGCCCTCCCTGTATCTGCACCTCTGGCTGTAATCTCTGTATATTACTCTGTATATATCTGTATTATCCAGCTGACTGCTGTCCCATCCTGTGTCCTCCCTGTATCTGCACCTCTGGCTGTAATCTCTGTATATTACTCTGTATATATCTGTATTATCCAGCTAACTGCTGCCCCATCCTGTGACCTCCCTGTATCTGCACCTCTGGCTGTAATCTCTGTATATTACTCTGTATATATCTGTATTATCCAGCTGACTGCTGTCCCATCCTGTGCCCTCCCTGTATCTGCACCTCTGGCTGTAATCTCTGTATATTACTCTGTATATATCTGTATTATCCAGCTGACTGCTGCCCCATCCTGTGCCCTCCCTGTGTCTGCACCTCTGGCTGTAATCTCTGTATATTACTCTGTATATATCTGTATTATCCAGCTGACTGCTGTCCCATCCTGTGCCCTCCCTGTATCTGCACCTCTGGCTGTAATCTCTGTATATTACTCTGTATATATCTGTATTATCCAGCTGACTGCTGCCCCATCCTGTGCCCTCCCTGTATCTGCCCCTCTGGCTGTAATCTCTGTATTTATTCAGTCGCCATGACAGCACCACAAGAGAGGGGATCCCCCTTCGAGGACAGGAAACCTACAGACATAAAAAGGGCGGCCCTCTCTCCCGCTTCAGTTGGTTTCCTGTCCCTGACAGGGGATCCCTGCAGACATACCTCAGAAGATGGAGCGTTCCAGGATCACGGAGGCCCAGGCCTGGGGGCCGACTCAGGCAGCGGGGGGTCCCCTGCCTCGGCCTGACCAGGGCCGTGGAAGCGCCGCGCGGCAGGGGAACTGTTGGTGCAGGCGGTGTGGCTGTAGGTGGCCTCCAGGAGGAGCGTCCACTACAGGGAGCCGGTACCGGGTAAGTGGGCCCGGTTCCCTCTCTTCACCCCGTCGTGACCGGCGCCCACTTCCGCTCCAGGGGGCGGCCGACGGCGTGCAGGCTGATATAATATTTCCGGCCTGGGACTGGTGGCACACACACCGCCCTCACTGCAGAGTGACCCGGTAACCAGTACATAACAGGGCAGCCTCTCCGGCAGTGACTTATCCTGGGTGCAGTTCCCTGACCTGACGGTAAGGGGGGCGCCAGAGAGCTGCGACTGTGTAAGCTTCGTCACAGGTGATGGCGGGGGGAATATCTGTATCCCTCGGCTCTCGTTTCGTCACAGTTATCAATACTTTTCTCTGTATAATTTCTCATTATTACACATAATTTATTGACATCTTTGGTTATTTTTGTCCTGTGTGATTTGGACTGGTTGTTCCCAACATCTGAGGAGAATTTCATGTCAATAGCACCTTTACCAATAGATTTACTGTGAAAATGGGGGAAGGTGTTCAGTATTTGTCACCTGCTGTATATACAGTTGTGCTGAAAAGTTTACATACCCCGGCACAATTTTTGCTTTCTTGGCATTAATTTCAGATAATATGAATGATAACACCAAAACTTTTTCTCCACTCATGGTTAGTGGTTGGGTGAAACCATTTATTGTCAGACTATTGTTTTCTCGTTTTAAATCATAATGACAACCCAAAAGATCCAAATGACCCTGATCAAAAGTTTACATACCCTGATAATTTTGGCCTGATAACATCCTCACCTGTGACCTGTTTGCTAGTAATCTGTGTGTGTGCATAAAAGCCGAGTGAGTTTCTGGGATCCAGACAGACTCTTGCATCTTTCATCTAGCCACTGACATTTCTGGATTGTGAGTCATGGGGAAAGCAAAAGAATTGTCAGCGGATCTACAGGAAAAGGTAGTTGAACTGTATAAAACAGGAAAAGGATACAAAAAGATATCCAAGGAATTGATAATGCCAGTCAGCAGCGTTCAAACTGTGAATAACAAATGGAAAATCAGGGGCTCTGTCCACAACTGCCAGGAAAATAGTTTGAGATGCAAATAAAACCCCACAGATAAGATCAGCTGAAATACTGGACTCTCTGAAACCTACAGTGTGGCTGTTTCAAGATGCACAATAAGGAGGCACTTGAAGAAAAATGGGCTGCATGATCGAGTCGCCAGAAGAAAGCCGTTACTGCGCAAATGCCGCAAAGTATCTCACCTACAATACAAAAAACAGCACAGAGACAAGCCTGAAAACTTCTGGAACAAAGTAATTTTGAGTGATGAGACCAAAACTGATCTTTTTGGCCACAACCATAAACGTTACATTTGGAGAGAGGTCAGCAAGGCTTATGATGAAAGGAACACCATTCCTACTGTAAAGCATAGATGTTCAGCATGGTGGCTCAGTGATTAACACTGCAGCCTTGCAGCGCTGGGGTCCTGGATTCAAATCCCACCAAGGACAACATCTGCAAAGAGTTTGTATGTTCTCCCCATGTTTGCATGGGTTTCCTCTGGGTACTGCGGTTTCCTCCCATATTCCAAAGGCATACTGATAAGGAATTTAGATTGTGAGCCCCATCGTGGACAGTGCCAATAATGTCTGTAAAGCGCTTTGGAATTAATGCCGCTATATAAATTAGTAAAATAAAATGTGGATCGCTGATGTTTTGGTGATGTGTGAGCTACAAAGGCACAGGAAATTTGGTCAAAGATGAATGCAGCACGTTGTCAGCAAATACTGGAGACAAATTTGGACGTTCCAACATGACAACGATCCAAAAGACAAGGCCAACTCGATCTGTCATTGGCTACAGCAGAACAAAGTGAAGGCTCTGGAGTGGCCATCTCAGTCTCCTGACCTCAATATCATTGAGCCACTCTGCGGAGATCTCAAGCGCGCAGTCCATGCTAGACAACCCAGGAATTTACAGGAACTGCAGGCTTTTTGCCAAGAAGAGTGGGCAGCTTTACCATCTGAGAAAATAAAGGACCTCATCCACAACTGCCACAAAAGGCTTCAATGTGTCATTGATGTTAGAGGGGGCAATACACGGCATTAAGAAATGGGGTATCGTGAACTTTTGATCAGAGTCATTTGGATGTTTTGGGTTGTCATTATGCTTTAAAAAGAGAAAAAAAACAGTAGTTTGACAATAAATGGCTTCACCCAACCACTAACCATGAGGGGAAAAAGTTTTGGTGTTATCATTAATATCCTCTGAAAAAAAGCCAAGAAAGCAAAATTTCTGCTGGGGTATGTAGACTTTTGAGCACAACTGTAAATAGTGTGTGTGTGTGTGTGTGTGTGTGTGTGTATATGTATATATATGTATATATATTCATATTCAGTTCTATATACTGGAGCATACCGTGAGTGCATCCTATGTGGTCACTTCCTTGGTCAGTAGGACCCTCGTGTGGCTCCTGACTATACATTGTGTGACCATATTGTGTTCTGGATAGCTAAGACCCCCATGTGCACCCTGTGTATATCTTATGTGGTCATATTCTGCCTGTGCAGGTTGCCGTTCTCCTGGAGCTGTGGCGAGATGTCCAGTCCACCTGTCGCTCTTCCGTCCAGAGGGATGCCTCCAGCCACGGGTCCGTCCTGGCCGACCCCCCAGCGATAAAGGACTTGGTGACCCATGAGATCCGAATGCTGCTCCTTAGTGTGAGGTTGAGGGCTCGGCGCCAGGGACTGTGAGTATTGGGGTCACCCGACTACATGTGGTTCAGCTCATGTTCTCCTGTCTATATAGAGTTAGGGAGGTTCTTGGTCCCATCACAGTGTCATGATGTGTGGGGGCCACATTGCAGTCCAACTGTCCTGGAGTGAGATGTTGGCGTGAAGATGGAAGAATATCAGTGTTTTTGTTTACTTTTAAGGCTTTGTTCACATGCTGCATTTTTGCTGTGGTTTTGCTATCCCTTTTGCATATGCTGATGAAGCTTAGTGCGTCTGTGAGGTAAGGTCAGGGCCGTAGTCATGGCAGAGGACAACGGTGTATCTGTGTCCTGTCCTCCCATCACATGAAATAGTGTCCATTACTCTGCATACCTGTGGCTTCACTTTCTACGCTGTCAGGGGTCCTCTCTGCACTGCTGAAGGCTCCCTATAGACGGTTCCGCATGAATAGAGACACAGTCCATTTCAACTTTCAAAAGAACAACTTTACTGGTTTCTTTACGCAACACATCCATATTCTTCACAGCATTAACAACATGTTCCACATTGCACATTTCTTTCTCTTTCCCTGCACTTCCCTCTCTGTCACACAGCATGTACCCGGGTCCGACCGTATTGTACGCTTCCTCAGCGTCCTCCCTGTTCAGCTCTGTTACTGTTAGACCTTTCCTAGTCTATTTCTCCGCATACATGAGATTATCAGACTTCGAAGTCAGCTGCCACATGGTGAGCGACCTGCCCTGTAGTGCTGTCTCCTGCGGTGACACAGCGTCCTCCTGGTCTAAACCCACAGCATCTGGGAGCTCCTTCAGCCGGTTTGCCCCGGTTTTGAAGGCATCTGCCCATGCGATAAGTTGCCACATTATGGAGCCACCTGCATCCTCGTACTGGTTCTGCCTTAAGCTTCTGTTCCAAGACTGCTGTGGCCCACTGCTGTTCTGGCCTGCTGCAATTCTGGCCTGGTGCTGTGGATGGCTGGGCTTCTCCCTTAACTAATGTTGCGTGGTCACTGCTATCACTCTGGGCTCTTAAGCCCGTGCAGGCAGTTTGGGCACCCTGGCCCCACTCACTCCTTTGAGGAAGTTCTCCCTCTCTTAGCTATAGCTGACCGCTCCTATGTTTAATTATCTACTGTGTGGAACTCTTATCCCTGCAAATTGTACTAAAATGCCCCTCCATCTAGTGGCCAAAAATGGACACTATACTCTCCCTAACACCATCAATAATACAAAACACTACACACCATATATACATTATAGTAGCAATAATTAAGTACATAGAACACTAAGGGAGATAGTGGAGTATTACACGGTCCCGATACACTCCTTACACCTCCTCCCTCCCCCCCCCCCAAAAAAAAAAAAAAAATGCTACTTCCTTAGGTTTTTGCTCCAAAAATGTGGCAAAACTTGATACCTTTGTTTTGTTTTTTTTTGCACTCATTGTTTCTTATGTGTGAAAAAAAACACTGAAAGAAGAGACTGCTGCAGTTTTCTAACTTGGTCAGGAAAAAAAACAATGTAATCAGGAGATTCCTGACATCTCAGACTTTGATGGGACTGTGAACGGCAGCTTCACCGCTTCTGACCGCTCGCTGTAGATGAACGTCAGCGCCTGCTGGGACTGTGAATGGCAGCTTCACCGCTTCTGACCGCTCGCTATAGATGAATGTCAGCTCCTGCTGGGACTGTGAACGGCAGCTTCACCACTTCTGACCGCTCGCTGTAGATGAACGTCAGCTCCTGCTGGGACTGTGAACGGCAGCTTCACCACTTCTGACCGCTCGCTGTAGATGAACGTCAGCTCCTGCTGGGACTGTGAACGGCAGCTTCACCGCTTTTGACCACTCGTTGTAGACGAACGACAGCTCCTGCTGGGACTGTGAATGGCAGCTTTACCACTTCTGACCGCTCGCTGTAGATGAACGACAGCTCCTGCTGGGACTGTGAATGGCAGCTTCACCGCTTCTGACCACTCGTTGTAGATGAACGTCAGCGCCTGCTGGGACTGTGAATGGCAGCTTCACCGCTTCTGACCGCTCGCTATAGATGAATGTCAGCTCCTGCTGGGACTATGAACGGCAGCTTCACCACTTCTGACCGCTCGCTGTAGATGAACGTCAGCTCCTGCTGGGACTGTGAACGGCAGCTTCACCACTTCTGACTGCTCGCTGTAGATGAACGTCAGCTCCTGCTGGGACTGTGAACGGCAGCTTCACCGCTTTTGACCACTCGTTGTAGATGAACGGCAGCTCCTGCTGGGACTGTGAACCGCAGCTTCACCGCTTCTGACCGCTCGCTGTAAATGAACGTCAGCGCCTGCTGGGACTGTGAATGGCAGCTTTACCGCTTCTGACCACTCGTTGTAGATGAACGACAGCTCCTGCTGGGACTGTGAATGGCAGCTTCACCGCTTCTGAGCACTCGTTGTAGATGAACGACAGCTCCTGCTGGGACTGTGAATGGCAGCTTTACCGCTTCTGACTGCTCGCTGTAAATGAACGTCAGCGCCTGCTGGGACTGTGAACGGCAGCTTCACCGCTTCTGACCACTCGTAGATGAACGACAGCTCCTGCTGGGACTGTGAATGGCAGCTTCACCGCTTCTGACCACTCGTTGTAGATGAACGTCAGCTCCTGCTGGGACTGTGAACGGCAGCTTCACCGCTTCTGACCACTCGTAGATGAACGTCAGCTCCTGCTGGGACTGTGAATGGCAGCTTCACCGCTTGTGACCACTCGTAGATGAACGACAGCTCCTGCTGGGACTGTGAATGGCAGCTTCACCGCTTCTGACCACTCGTTGTAGATGAACGACAGCTCCTGCTGGGACTGTGAATGGCAGCTTCACCGCTTCTGACCACTCGTTGTAGATGAACGTCAGCTCCTGCTGGGACTGTGAATGGCAGCTTTACCGCTTCTGACCACTCGTAGAAGAACGTCAGCTCCTGCTGGGACTGTGAATGGCAGCTTCACCGCTTCTGACTGCTCGCTGTAGATGAACGTCAGCTCCTGCTGGGACTGTGAACGGCAGCTTTACCGCTTCTGACCGCTCGCTGTAGATGAACGTCAGCTCCTGCTGGGACTGTGAACGGCAGCTTCACCGCTTCTGACTGCTCGCTGTAGATGAACGTCAGCTCCTGCTGGGACTGTGAATGGCAGCTTTACCGCTTCTGACCGCTCGCTGTAGATGAACGTCAGCTCCTGCTGGGACTGTGAACGGCAGCTTCACCGCTTCTGACTGCTCGCTGTAGATGAACGTCAGCTCCTGCTGGAACTGTGAACGGCAGCTTCACCACTTCTGACCGCTCGCTATAGATGGACATCAGCACCTGCTGGGCACACTGCAGCACCTACGTTTATCAGCAGTCGGTGGTCTCACAGCACTCAAGACCCCCAGGGTCCTGCAAGCGCTGCGATTCCGGTGACATCTTTGGGGCATGATTGGATCAGGTTTGAATGATGTTCACCTTTTGCTGTCTTCTGGACGCCGCATTTAGAAGAAAGCAGAGGAAGACCACTGCTGTAGTCATCTCTCCGACGCCCCCCTGTGATGAGATCTGCGCACATCACGGGGGATCCCGTGTTGTCCTGGCAGCTGGAGGTCACGTGATGACCTCGGGGTCTACCAGCTACGGTGGCCTGTTAGACTCAGCCAGCAGCTGACAGTGTCTCATGCAATACAAGTGTATTCCAGAACATGAGACCCCTGATCAGACAAATAATCAGTGAAGTTTATTTGGAACCAAGTAAAAAAGAAAAACAATGTTTTAAAACCATTAAAAAAAATCACAAAATAAATAAAAGAGAAAATATTAAACCAATAAATATGTATATTTATGTAAAAACAAAAAATGTACACATATTGATATTGTTGCGTTTGGAACCACCCGACCTGGAGAACTGTCCCATTAGTTCACTCTTGCAGTGTACACCATAAAACAGAGTAAAAAGCCTTTGCTTTGTCATCATGCCACTGTAAAATATTAATAATCCGTTAATTTCTTATAAGACTCAGTTCTGTACATTGCTTTAGCTTACACGACATAGGCTATTTTTAAGCTTGGCTCATGGTAGAAAGACAGCTCCATATATGTAGAGACCACGTGCTTTAGGAGACGTATATAATTCATGGCTAACTGTAGAGGTCGCTCTTGCTCCCTCCCCATCATGAGACACAGACGCGAGGATGACAGCTCGGCACGGATATAGCATTGAATGGACAGACAGCTGGGATATTACTTGACGGCTATGTGAGAAGCCGAACTGAGAGACAGCAGCCATTTGCTATTCAGGATCCCGGAGAGAAGAATACATGTCGTTTTGCAATAACTAATGAACAATTTCTCTTTCATCTATTTTTATTCACCTGTTTTTCTGTAATAACCTTTCTTTGATGGAAGAATCCTAATAAACCACTATATTTTTATCTGGTAACTAGTCCTGAGTATTTTACAGGATAAGCATTATTTTACATTGGAGAGCCAGCCAGATCTGAATTTTTGTATTTTTTTTTGTGGATTTCCCTCCACTTGCCCACAAGGGGGATTGGACTTTGCTAACGTCAAATCATATGTGCAAGTTATCGGGAATTCCACTATTCACAAGAATCAGACAGAACCTAGACGTGAGGACTAAGAATTACCAGATTTGGTATAGAATAGGGAATGAAGACTTCAAGCAAGATACTGAAATTACGTTAATAAAGACTTTTCATATTTCTAAACTTTATTGATTCTTATCAGTTGCAAGAAGAAGAATGTCGCTATCCAGAAGTCCCAGAAGGTAACAAAGCTATGATTTCTCAGTAAGACTGTGTTACTTACAAGTGCAGTATCCACCACTGACAGTCACAAGTGCAATATCCACCACTGACAATCACGATTAAAGTGTCTAACCTGACAACCAGAGGACGATGATCCTATGATGCTGAGATGAACTGTGTTATCACGTTCTTATCAAGTTCCAGAAGTTTTCAATCACCTGTAAAGCTGGTGAACAATGAAGGTAATTATCAGGAAGCTACAACCCTGACATGTGTCCTGTGCATTAGGACAAGGACTGGTTATGGTGCTATGTTTAGCAAGGAAGAGTCATTTTAACCCTTGCTTTACTGACGAAAGACGTCACACCTGTTCAAAGACCAGTACTGATGAAGGATTCCAGAATATCCAAGGCAAGCCAATGTAAGCCCAGATTTTTAAAGGTGACACTGCACAAATATTAAAGCTGCATTTCATCCATAGACTTTGTTTCTTATCAACATTTGAATTTATGGACTTTGATTTTTACACAACACGATTTCTACAACATCTATATGCTAGAGAAAAACTGTGTTTTTAAAAGAACCAAGAAGAAGACAGAAGACATCAAAATGAAGACCAGATGACACCAGATGATGATGACTGGACCTGAAATGCTTCAATTTAGATTTAGGGAAGTATAATTATACATATTTTATATGAATATTGTTCACGGCTTACCATAACATGAATTCACATCAATTATGTCATTGAGTACTTATAACGGTAATCTGATATTATTATTATTATTGATATTAAATTATTTTGTCAAAGAAGAAGAAAAGAAGAAAAAAGATCTCATTATATTTTGAGGGTTCCAATTAATGTCTGTCTCCCTCAAAAGGGGGAATTGTTAAATATTAATAATCCGTTAATTTCTTATAAGACTCAGTTCTGTACATTGCTTTAGCTTACACGACATAGGCTATTTTTAAGCTTGGCTCATGGTAGAAAGACAGCTCCATATATGTAGAGACCACGTGCTTTAGGAGACGTATATAATTCATGGCTAACTGTAGAGGTCGCTCCCTCCCCATCATGAGACACAGACGCGAGGATGACAGCTCGGCACGGATATAGCATTGAATGGACAGACAGCTGGGATATTACTTGACGGCTATGTGAGAAGCCGAACTGAGAGACAGCAGCCATTTGCTATTCAGGATCCCGGAGAGAAGAAGAATACATGTCGTTTTGCAATAACTAATGAACAATTTCTCTTTCATCTATTTTTATTCACCTGTTTTTCTGTAATAACTTTTCTTTGATGGAAGAATCCAAATAAACCACTATATTTTTATCTGGTAACTAGTCCTGAGTATTTTACAGGATAAGCATTATTTTACAGCCACCAAACAAAAAATAGAATAAATCGCAATCAAAAAGTCAAATCGAGATAAAACTGGTACCACTGAAAAGTCTTCTTGTCCCCCAAAAACCAAGCTGCCATACAGCCCCATCAGTGGAAAAATCAGAAAGTCATAGCTCTCAGAATAAAGCGATGCAAAAATAATAATTTTTTTCTATAAACGTTTTTATTGTGTAAAAGCGCCAATACATAAAAAAGGTATGAGGTATCGCTGTCAATTACTGACCCGAAGAATAAAGCTGCCTTATAGATTAAGCCTCACGCGGAACGGCATAAAAAAAGAAAAATCCTGAATAGCTGGTGTGTGTTAGTTCTGCCGCTGAAAAATCATCAAAAAACATAAATTTGTCCCGCAAAAAATAAGCCCTCACATGACTGTCGGCTGAAATCTAAAAAAATTATAGCTCTCAAAATATGGGGATGCAAAAACAATTTTTTACAATAAAATGCATCTTTTTTAGTGTGTGACAGCAGCCAGACTTAAAAACCCGATATAAATCTGGTATCGCTGTAATCGCACCGACCTGAAGAATAAAGTCGCCTAATTACTAATACCGCGCGAGGAACGGCGTACAAATAAATCAATTCTTCAACTGCTGTTGATTTTTTTTTTTTCATTCATTCACCGTAAGCCTCGGGGCACAGCTATCCTGCGCTCTGCGCTGAGCGCTTACATCGCGGATTCAGTGGCAATCTCTGAAACACCTGATTCAGATGGAACCTTTGGCGGAAGATTCCCTGTAAAGAGGCAGATGGAGGTGCTGTGGGCGCTGTCTGACCTGTGATCCAGCAGTTTCTGTCTTTTTATTAGAATTGCATACAAGTGCCATCTGCCAGTTTTCTGCATCTCTGGGGAAAAAAAAAAGAAAAGTTTTGGACAGAGGTCAGATGGAGTCCAGAGTAACTCTGCTGCTCCCTCGAGGGTTTCATCTGAATCATGTCACTCAGAGATTTAGATGGAAACCCCGATGTAAGTGCTCAGCATAGGGTGCCGGATAACTGTGATCCAAAACCTTACGTAAAATGTTCCCAATAAAATGGACAGAGGAAATTGCCCCAAAGAATCAACACGGAGGACCGTGGACAACAAACAACCTATATAAGAAAACAGGCCCTCCAAGAAGTTTTATACTTTAAAAATAGATTTTTATTGAACAATGTCATTACGCAAGTTAAAAAAGGGATGGTGACATACAGAGAAAAATAAATGCAAAACTTTGTGCGGAGAGGAAAAGTTTTTTTGCCCTATATGTGCTGATAGATATCAAAATCCAAAAGAATTTTTTGCCAATAAGTATATAATAATGCAAATACAGACATTTGAGGTCTAAAAGTTACAAATCATAGCTAAGGGCACAAAACCAATCCAAGAGGACACCTGGCCAAGGTTCAATATCTATGCAGGTTTGCAAAATAAAGATTGCACCAGTCGTTGTTCATAAATATAGTACACAGCCTATAGGTCCTTTTTTTTTTTTTTTTTTTTTTTTTTTTTTTCAGCACACCATGGCCTAACATGCTTGGAAAATCCATGCAAATGCAACAAATAATGCTAAGTGCTATACAAAACGTAAAGTAGAGGTGCAAAAATTTACCAGATGTCCAGAGGCCGCCACAAAGTACCCCCTGACGCGCGTTTCGAATTTCTTCCTCAAACATGAATACATACAATAGGATCAGGTAATGAAGGCAAGGTCACAGATTAAATACCATGTAAAAAATGCCAAAGTGCATTATACCACCATAGGAATAGATTATAAAAGCACTGGCCAGTATATGTACTAAATCCCCCACTGTTGGAACCGGCCAAAATACAATTAAATATACATAATAAATAAATGACCCAAGTGCTTACCCATAAGCGATATAATAATAATAATAATAATAAATGTTATTTCTATAGCGCCGACATATTCCGCAGCACTTTACATTTCGGAGAGGATTTGTACTGACAATAGACATTACAGCATAACAATAATCACATAGATCATAACAGATACCAAGAGGAATGAGGGCCCTGCTCGCAAGCTTACAGTCTATGAGGAAAGAGGGAGACACGGAAGGTGGGTGGTAACAGTTGCCCTGATTGTATGGACCAGCCATAATGTTAAGTGTGTAACAGTACAGACACAGAGGGCTAATGGATGCATAAAGCATGTGGGAACATGATGCGGGGAACCTGGTTATGGTAAAACTTTTGACTGTGCCACACAGGGATAGATTAGGTTAATGTGTTGAGGCGGTAGGCTAGTCTGAATAAATGCGTTTTCAGGGCACGCTTAAAATTGTGGGGATTGGGGACTAATATTGACCTGGGAAGTGCATTTCAAAGAATTGGCGCAGCACGTGTATAGTCTTGGAGACGGAAGTGGGAGGTTCTGATTATTGAGGATGCTAACCTCAGGTCATCAACAGAACGGAGAGTGCAGGTAGGGTGGTATACTAAAACAAGGGAGGAGATGTAGGGTGGTGCTGAGCCATGGAGGGCTTTGTCGGTGAGGGTAATAAGTTTATACTGAATTCTGGAGTGGATGGGTAGCCAGTGTAATGACTGGCACAAGGTAGAGGCATCGGTGTAGCGATTTGGTGAGGAATATGATCCTGGCTGCAGCATTCAAGACAGATGGGAGAGTTTGGTAAGAGGAAGACCAATTAGAAGGGAGTTACAATAGTCGAGACGAGAATGAATAAGAGAAACAGTAAGAGTTTTTGCAGAGTCAAAAGTAAGAAAAGGTCGAATTCTAGAAATGTTTTTGAGGTGAAGATGACAAGAGCGAGCCAGTGATCGAATGTGGGGGGCAAAGGAAAGCTCGGAATCAAGTATGACCCCAGGACAGCGGGCCTGTTGCTGGGGAGTAATAGTGGAACCACACACAGAAATGGCAATGTCGGGTATAGGTACATTAGTGGAGGGAGGAAACACAAGGAGTTCAGTCTTTGACAGGTTCAGTTTCAGATATAGTGAGGACATGATGTTAGACACAGCGTTTAGACAATCGCCGGTGTTTTCTAGAAAGGGTGGCGTGATGTCAGGAGAAGAAGCGTATAATTGGGTGTCATCAGCATAGAGATGGTACTGGAAACCAAATCTACTGATTGTTTGACCAATAGGGGCAGTGTACAAGGAGAAGAGCATGGGGCCTAGAACCGATCCTTGAGGAACCCCAACAGTAAGGGGAAGGTGAGAGGAGGAGGAGCCGGCAAAAGATACAGTAAAGGAGCAGTCAGAGAGATAGGAGGAGAACCAGGAGAGAACGGTGTCCTTGAGGCCAATGGAACGGAGCATAGTGAGGAGGAACTGATGATCCACAGTGTCGAATGCTGCAGAGAGATCCAAGAGAATTAGCATGGAGTAATGACCATTAGATTTAGCTGTTAGTAGATCATTAGAGACTTTAGTGAGGGCAGTTTCAGTAGAGTGTAAGGAGAGGAAGCCGGATTGGAGAGGGTCAAGAAGAGAGTTATCAGAGAGATAGCGGATAAGACGGGAGTGGACCAGGCGTTCCAGGAGTTTAGAGATGAAGGGAATATTAGAGACAGGTCTATAGTTGGCGGCACAGTTTTGGTCGAGGGATGGTTTTTTAAGTAGTGGATTGTTATGAATGGGAAACCGAGGAGGAAAAACAAGACGACAAGCTAAGTCTCAGAAAACCAGAGAAGTTGGTAACTATGCAGATTGCAGATCCCTGATCTTAACCGCACAACTAGCAGCAGTCGTGGAGCGTACCTACGTTGGTCCTTTGCGCCTCGTCACAACCGGAGAACTAAATAAGCCTAAAGCAGGAAAAGAGGAAAACTAACTGCCCCAGAGCAGACCCCAAAGGAAAGACAGCCCCCCCACATGTATTGACGGTGAAACAAGATGAAAATACAAACAAAGGCAGGAAAAATAGGCTGAGCAAACGATGGGGCCCGGCTAACTAAAAAGGACAGAAAAGGAAAGACACTCTGCAATCTGCCAAAAACAACCTACAAAAATATTATCCAACACTTCTGATAGCAAAATTAACCCTGAAGTCACTAGACTTCTAAACCTATATCGGTACTCTGAAATATTCTGAGACAGAGCAAAAAAAGAGGCCAATCTAATAAGAGACAAAAAGCAGATAGGCAAATACTGATTAATAGGAGTGGAATTTCAGCATAGCCCCAGCAGGGGCAGGCTGGTTACACAACAAACTGAATTGACCAACAAGCGCAAGTGTGAACATTAGCAAAAAACAAACTTAACTTCAGAAGACTGGAAGAGAGCTGAAGTCCAGGTCCTGAGAAGCAGACTGAATCACCAGCACCCGGATAGGACGTCGGCTGTCTTATATCCAGTCTGATACTCCAGAGATCCAATCGTTATCGTCCTCATCAGGTGGCAGATCACTACCACTTAAACCAACCGCACTACCTACTGTCACCACCAGAGGGAGAACGGAATGGGAACTCTCAACTGGTGGAGCAGAAAATGAGTTCATGACAGTGGATGTATGATGGCATGCTTAAATGATGAGGGAAAGATGCCAGAAGAGAGAGAGGTTAAATATTTTAGTTAGGTGAGTGGTGACAGCAGGGGAAAGGGACTGGAGGAGATGTGACGGAAATGGGTCACTGGTGCAAGTGGTTGGGCGAGAAGATGCAAGGAGCCTGCTTACTTCTTCTGTGACTTGTTCAAAATCAGAGAGTGAGCTAGATGCAGTGGGGGAGGGAGGACGGTGCATGGTATGAGGTGATTGGGAGATATTTCCTGTCGGATCTGGTCAATTTTTTTTCTTTGAAGTAATTGGCCAGATCATCAGCTCGGAGCTCCGTGGTTGGGGCCTGTACTCTTGGGTTGAGTAGAGAATGAAAAGTGTCAAAGAGATGTTTTGGGTTATTGGACAGTAGGTGATGAGAGTGTTGAAATAGGCTTGTTTGGAGAGGTGAAGGGCAGTGTTGTATGTTCAAAGCATAAACTTATAATGGATGAAATCTTCGTGTAGATTGGATTTTCTCCACAGACGTTCGGCGCACCTGGAGCACCGCTGCAGGAAACGTGTTTGCAGGGTGTGCCAGGGTTGTCGCCGTCTGCGTTTGTGTTCTATGTATAGGAGGTGCAAATTCATCCAGGGCACATTGAAGTGTTACATTGTAATGCTTCAGTGCAGAATCAGGACATGAGAGGGAGGAGATAGGGGCCAATGAAGACTGCAGGTTCTTCGTAAGTTTCTGGGTGTTAATGGCCTGTATGTTTCTATAAGTATCGACAGTGGGGGTGACCTGAGCAGCCTGGCAGTTCTTGATGGAGAATGAAAGAAGATTGTGGTCGGAGAGGGGAGTTTGTGAAATCATCCACTGCACAAAGCCGAGAGAAGACCAAGTTGAGGGAGTTTCCGTCTTCATGCGTTGGAGAATTAGTTAGCTGTAAAAGGCCAAACGAGGAGCTTAGAGATAAAAGGTGAGTAGCAGATAGTGAGAGGGGAAGAGCAATGGGGATGTTGAAATCGCCCATGATGAAGGTAGGGATGTCACAGGAGAGAAAATGTGGAAGCCAAGTGGCAAAATGATCCAAGAACTGATGGGAGGGGCCGGGAGGACGATACACCACCGCCACTCGCATGGAGAAGGGGGCGTAGAGTCTGACGGCATGGACCTCAAAAGAAAGGAAGACTAGTGAGGGTAGTGGAGGGATAACCTGAAAGGTACATTTTGGTGATAGAAGCAGACCAACGCCTTCACCTGCTCTATTGTCTGATCTTGGGGTATGAGAGAAGTGTAGTCCCCCGTATGAAAGAGCAGCAGCGGTAGTGTCTGACTGCTGGATCCAGGTTTCAGTAAGAGCCAGGAGGTTAAGAGAATTAGAAAGGAAGAAGTCATGGATGAAGGAGAGTTTGTTACACACTGAGCGAGAATTCCAAAGTGCACAATTAAGGCTGGTTTCACATTAGCGCTTTTTAAGCGCACGCACGGCCGGGGGTAGCTCCGCCCCCGAGCCGACTCTCTGCCCGGCGTGCCCGCCCCTTGCTTGTAGCGCCGCCTCCTAGCGCACAGCGGCCCCTGCGATCGGCGCACCCTATCTTTAGCATAGGGTGCGCAGATCGTGCGCAGGCCGTGCGCTAGTTGCGCTTTGACCTGCGCTGCGCACTTTTGACGGTGCGCCGTGCGCGCCAAAATCAAACTTTTCGGATTAGAGGGGTTTCTAAGTGTAGCAGTTGGGGGGGTTTGACTTTCTATAACGAGGGACCAGGGTTGGGAGCAATGTCTCCTGCGACTAGGAGAAGGAGGATAGAAAGAGTGAGCAGATGGTTGAGTGATTTGTGAGAGCGTCTCTTATGTTGTATGGGGGGACTGACTGGATCTGTGCAATTTAACAATGTGAAAAGAGCGTGAGTGCTATACATAGGAGAGGAAAGAAGCGAGGGGCCGATGTGGATGGAGTGTATAGAGTTAATGCCAGGGCGGTGGATGTGTGTGAATGCAGCGGCCAGGATATAAATTACACAAATGCATATGGTATATATTTTTGTACTCCTATTGTACAGGGAGTAGATATATATAAATGTCTTACCTGTCTCCTGCCCCGTCTAACTGCCATGTTATAACCGCCAGTACTTTGATAAACTGTTCTTCGATAAAGTGTGCATAAATGCTTTCCCCAAAATATGTCTGAATATATAGGAGGCTAAGGATTATTATTATTTTTTTTTTTTTTATGAATCAAGACCAAAGCCCCACGCCACCGACGCGCGTTTCGCTGCTCTTTTTCAAGGTACTGGCCAGCACTTTTATAATCTATTCCCATGGTGGTATAATGCACTATGGTATTTAATCTGTGACCTTGCCTTCATTACCTGATCCTTTTGTATGTATTCATGTTTGTGACAATTATGTCTAATAAAATTATATATATTTTATATTCTTTGGACTTTGTACTCCTTATGGTGTCTTTGGTTATCAAGTTTCAATGTGGAGTGTCCTGTGGAAGCCCTCTATTACCTATCACTGATATAGGTCCAGTGGGTGTTCTATCATACATTGTGCTTTGGATGGTTTGTTATTATATGTTTGGCATTCCTTTAGCATTGAGAGCCCGCCTAATTTATGGGTGCATGTCTCCAGAAGTATGAGCTGGGCATAGCGTACTAGTCACTACAGCGTACTGGTCACTATAACGACATTATTCAATTTTCACTCAGTAACATCCACTGCTGCTTGTTTCTGGGAAAACACCCATGAAGTCAAAATCGTCACTACACCTGTAGATTAGATCCCAAAGGGTTATAATTTCCAATATAGGGTCACTTGAGGGAGGATTCTGCTCTCCTGGCATTTAGGGGCTCTGTATATGAAGTCTGGAAATTATTCTAGGAAAATCTGTGATCTAGAAGGCAAATAGCGCTCCGTCCCTCTCGAGTCTCTCCATATGGCTAAGTAGTACTGTACAGCCACATTTTGGGTATTGCCACATTCGGCTCGCGACCGATGCCTTCCCTGCATGCTATGCGCATGAGCCATAGGCCGCGCCTCCCTCCTGCTTCTTAGGCTCCAGCTGTGCCCTGACCTGGAAGCACCTTTGGACCAATGGCTGACCAGACGGGGCTATATCAGGCCGCTTCCCCCTGAGGGAGGCGCCTGATCGTTGTGTTTCCTAACACTCTGGCCTCGCTTCATCTTATGCACTCTGCTCCTGCAGTTCCAGTGTCGGCTGCTCCTCGCAGCAGCTTCTCAGTCCTGCTACCCGTGTTCCTTGTTCTCTTCCGCAGTTCTGTCTCCAGTGTTCCTGCCGTCCTGCTCCAGTCCTGCTTTCAGTGTTCCTGCCGTCCTACTCCAGTCCTGCTTTCAGTGTTCCTGCCGTCCTACTCCAGTCCTGCCTTCAGTGTTCCTGCTGTCCTACTCCAGTCCAGCCTCCAGTGTTCCTGCCATCTACTCCAGTCCTGCCTTCAGTATTCCTGCCGTCCTACTCCAGTCTCAGTCTCACTCCGGTCCATCCTGAGCCGCCCCTCTCGGTACCGGCTACCGTGGTACTCGAACCCCTGGGCCTGCTCTTAATGGTCCCTGTATAGGGGTCGGTTCCACCTGGCAGCTCGCCCGGGGACCCTCGGTGCCACGGTCCAGAGGGTCCACTCCCGGAGGTTCCTGCTCCAGACCACCCACGCTAACATTACGATCAGGCCATGGACCCCGCCGGAACTACGGCTGCTACCCAGAAAGAGTTGCTATTCCTACGGGAGAATCAGGGGTGCATTATGTCTGTCATGAAGTCGATGGACACCCGTTTGTCGGCTTTACAGGTGGCCGATCCTGGAAATGCCACTCAGCTGGCCAGTCTCCAACAGGAGCTGGGTCATCAGCAAGATACTGAAGCCCACATTTTGTCCTACATGGCCTCCTTTGATAGTCGCTTGTCGGCCCTCCAGGCTGCCACTGCAGTGCCGACTCCTCCTCCTCCTGCGTCTACTGCTCTCCCGATGCCCCGCCTCGCCAAGCCACCTCGTTTCACTGGAGATCACAAGCTCTGTAGGGGTTCTTAAACCAGTGTAGTCTCCACTTTGAATGGCTGCCGCAGCAATATCCCTCGGATCGGGCCAAAGTGGCCTTCATCACGTCCCATCTGGAGGGAGAGGCCCTGTCTTGGGTAAACCCGCTCTGGGAACGTGACGACCCGGTCGTCTCGAGTCTCCCGGTTTTCCTGAATACGTTTCGTAAGGTTTTCGATGAGCTGGGTCGGTTAGCTTCTCTCACTGAGTCACTCTTTAACTTTCACCAGGGCTCTCTCACGGTCGGACAGTACGCTATTCACTTTCGCACTATCTCCGAGCTCGGCTGGAATAACGCGGCTTTGGTGCGGGCATTCTGGCGCGGTCTTTCTAGTAGAATAAAGGCTGAACTCGCAGGTCGAGATACCCTGTCCACCTTAGAGGACCTTATCTCGCTGGCTACCCGCATTGATCTGCGCTTTCTGGAGCATGCTCGGGAGTCAGCGAGAGACAGGCGGTCCTCCAGGTCAGTTTCTCCTTTCACCCGGTCAGCCAGCTCCCGTTCGGTCGGGTCCTCTTCCTTCTCTTCGAGTGAGCCCATGCAGATAGATCATCTCAGGTTGGCCGAGTTGCGTCAGAGAGAGAGATGGGCATAAGGTCTGTGCCTCTATTGCGGTGATTCGTCACACTATATCCGCACCTGTCCTAAGAGACAGGGAAACGACTCCACCTAGGTCAGGTAAGAGAGGCCTTCCTAGGTGATGATAATCCCTCTCAACCCCTTATGATTTCTGAGCTTTTGGTTTCAGGAGGGAGGCGTGGTTCCGAGGTGGCCTACGTGGATTCGGGTTCAGCGGGTAACTTCATTCGGCCGGAAGAGGTGGACAAATAACAAATTCCTGTAGTCACTCTATTTAACCCAATTCAGATTGCCACCATGGATGGCAAACCGCTACAGGTGACCGTCACCTTGGTCACTGAAGAGGTGGAGTTGCAAGTCGGAGCCTTACATCGAGAGAAGATAGCCTTTTACGTGTTACCTAAGCTCTCTCATGCCATTCTACTCGGTCTTCCATGGTTAAGGACTCATCAGCCTGTTCTCGAGTGGTCTTCTGGGGAGATACTCCGCTGGGGGCACCCGTGCCAAGCTCGCTGTCTGACTCCTGTCCGCCTGGCGGCCGCTCCTCGGTCGCCTCCAGACCTACCGGGTCTTCCTCCAGGTTACAGCTCCTACGCCGATGTTTTTGATAAGAAGGAAGCGGAGGTCCTCCCTCCACACCGCCCGTTTGACTGCCCAATTGAACTTGTTCCCGGTTCAACCCCTCCAAGGGGCAGAATCTACCCTCTGTCTCCCGCAGAGACCACCGCCATGTCTGAGTACGTCCAAGAGAACCTCGCCAAAGGCTTTATACGGAAATCCTCTTTGCCCGCGGGAGCCGGGTTCTTCTTCGTCAAAAAGAAGGACGGAACTCTACGGCCATGCATTGACACTAGGTGCTTGAATGAGATTACCATCAAGAACAGGTACCCTCTTCCACTCATTCCAGAGCTGTTTGACCATCTCAGAGGGGCTCGGGTCTTTTCCAAGCTGGACCTCAGAGGAGCCTACAACCTGGTCCGTATCCGTGCAGGTGATGAGTGGAAGACCGCTTTCAACACTCGAGATGGCCATTACGAGTACCTGGTCATGCCCTTCGGTCTTTGCAATGCTCCTGCAGTCTTTCAAGAGTTCGTCAATGAGATCTTCCGGGATCTCTTGTACTCCTGTGTGGTCGTGTACTTAGACGACATCCTCGTTTTCTCGCCGGACCTCTCGTCCCACAGAAAGAGTGTCCGCCTGGTGCTTCAGCGTCTTTGGGAGAACCGCCTGTATGCGAAGATCGAGAAATGTCTCTTTGAACAGACCTCTCTGCTGTTTCTGGGATTCATTATCTCCGACGCTGGTCTAAGGATGGATCCCGAGAAGTTGTCTGCCATCCTCAAATGGCCTTGCACCATTGGATTAAAGGCGATACAACGATTCCTCGGGTTCGCCAACTATTACCGGCAATTTGTCTCCCACTTCTCCGCGATCACAAGACCCATTTCTGCGCTCACCCGTAAAGGGCCTACTTCCAAGGATTGGTCTCCTGAGGCAGAGGAGGCCTTTCTGATCCTAAAACGGGCTTTCTCCACGGCTTCGGTCCTGCATTGCCCTGAGAGCGATCGACCTTTTGTACTCGAGGTGGACGCTTCCTCGACGGGTGCTGGGGCGGTACTGTCCCAGAGAACCGCCTCCGGTCGCCTGCAGCTTTGTGGCTTCTTCTCGAAGGCCTTTTCTCCATCCGAGTGTAACTACTCGATCGGCGACCGGGAACTTTTGGCCATCAAGTTGGCCTTGGAGGAATGGCGTCACCTCCTGGAAGGAGCAGTCCATCCTTTTGTCATCTTCTCGGACCACAAGAATCTGACCTATCTCCAGTCTGCCCAGGGACTTAACCCTCGCCAGGCCAGATGGTCCCTATTTTTCGCCCGATTTGATTTCGAGCTCCGATTCCGTCCTGGCAACAAGAATTCCAAAGCAGACGCCCTGTCCAGGGTCTTCCAGCCACACGAATCCACGGAAGAACCTTCGCACATCATTGATCCCACTAGGATCATCACCGTGGCTACGGTGAACTGGCTTACTCCCCCACCTGGCCAGACGCTTGTGCCAGAGAATCAAAAGCAAAAGGTTCTTCTATGAGGGCACTCCTCCAAACTGGCCGGCCATGCCGGAACTAAGAAGACCCTTGATCTTATCACGCGTCACTACTGGTGGTCCACGCATCGCCAAGATGTGCTCGACTTTGTGGCTTCTTGTCCATCCTGTGCAAGAAACAAAGTGCCACGGAGACCTCCGTCCGGCTTGTTGCTTCCGTTGCCCGTCCCTACGGTTCCTTGGGAGAACATCGCCATGGATTTCATCACCAACCTACCCTGCTCTGCAGGCTGCACAGTCATCCTGGTGGTGGTGGATCGTTTTTCCAAGATGGCTCACTTCATCCCTTTGCCCGGTCTTCCCTCAGCGCCGGAGCTGGCCAAAATCTTAATTCGTCAAATCTTCAGACTTCACGGATTACCTCGACGCGTTGTGTCTGACCGAGGGGTTCAGTTTACCTCCAAGTTCTGGCGTTCGCTTTGTAAGCTCATGAACGTTTCCCTCGACTTCTCCTCAGCCTACCATCCACAGTCCAACGGACAGGTAGAGCGTACCAACCAGATGCTTACGGGGTACTTACGGCACTTCTCCAACGCCCACCAGAATGATTGGGTCAACTTACTCTTCTGGGCAGAGTTCGCTTATAACAACCATGCTGGTGAGTCTTCGGCCAAGTCTCCGTTTTTCATTGTTTTTGGCAAATATCCTTGTGTTCCTCTTCCGATAATTCCTGCCTCCGAGGTACCCGCGGCCAACGCTTTGTCCTCCGAGTTTTCCAAGATCTGGGCCGAGACCAACACGTCACTCAAGAAGTCCGCTGATCGGATGAAGAATTTTGCCGACAAGAAGAGATTGGATCCTCCACCCTATCGTGTTGGGGACAAGGTCTGGCTCTCATCCACATTCATCCGGTTGAAACTGCCCTCCTACAAGTTGGGGCCAGGCTACATCGGTCCGTTTGAAATTCTTGGACGTATCAACGAAGTCGCCTACAAATTGAGGTTGCCTGCTTCGCTCCGGGTCCCGAACACCTTCCATGTCTCTCTCCTGAAACCTGTGGTGCTGAATCGCTTCCATTCCTCGCTTGATCCTGGTCCTCAGCCAGTGGGTGCCGACGACGTTTTTGAAGTGCAGGACATTCTCGCTGTGAAAAGGGTTAGAGGTAGGACTTTCTTGTTGATTGGAAGGGTTTTGGTCCTGAGGAGAGATCCTGGGAGCCTCGGGAGAATATCAATGCTACCCGTATCCTCAGGAGGTTTCTTTCTTGCCCTTCCAGGGAGGGCGGCTTAGGGGGGGGTACTGTTACACCGCTCCACCATACTCACCCGGCCTCCGCTCCCACGCCGCAGTCTGCCTCCGCTCCCACGCCGCAGCCTCTCTCCACCCGAAGGCCGCGGCGGTCACCTGAGACAGGCTCGCGACCGATGCCTTCCCTGCATGCTATGCGCATGCGCCATAGGCCACGCCTCCCTCCTGCTTCTTAAGCTCCGGCTGTGCCCTGACCCGGAATCACTTTTGGACCAATGGCTGAACAGACGGGGCCATATCAGGCCACTTCCCCCTGAGGGAGGCGCCTGATCGTTGTGTTTCCTAACACTCTGGTCTCGCTTCATCGTATGCACTCTGCTCCTGCAGTTCCAGTGTTGGCTGCTCCTCGCAGCAGCTTCTCAGTCCTGCTACCCGTGTTCCTTGTTCTCTTCCGCAGTTCTGTCTCCAGTGTTCCTGCCGTCCTACTCCAGTCCTGCCTTCAGTGTTCCTGCCGTCCTGCCTTCAGTGTTCCTGCCGTCCTACTCCAGTCCTGCCTTCAGTGTTCCTGCCGTCCTACTCCAGTCTGTCTTACTCCGGTCCATCCTGAGCCGCCCCTCTCGGTACCGGCTACTGTGGTACTCAAACCCCTGGGCCTGCTCCTAACGGTCCCTGTATAGGGGTCGGTTCCACCTGGCAGCTCACCCAGGGACCCTTGGTGCCACGGTTCAGAGGGTCCACTCCCGGAGGTTCCCTGCTCCAGACCACCCATGCTAACAATGGGGATTCTGTTCTGGCACCTCAGGGGCTCTCCCAGTGGGTCATGGCACCTGCAAACCATAGCAGTAAAATCTGCACTGTAATATGGCACCTCTTCCCTTCTGAACTTTGCACTGTGCCTCTAAAGTAGTTTTCGACCACATATGGGGTATCTGCGTACTCAGGAGAAATTGCACAACAGATTGCACTGTTCATTTTCTCCTATTACCCCTTTTGAAAATTACAAACTTGGGGTCAGAGCAACATTTTAGTGGAAAAAATAGTAATATTTAATGTACTCAGCCCAATGTTATACAAGTTTGTGAATTGCCTTGAGGGTTAACTTTACTCACTACTCCCCTAGATGAATTCCCTGAGAGGTGTAGTGTACAAAATGGGGTCACCTGTGGGGGTTTCTGCTGTTTTGGCATGTCCTAGTTACATCAGATTTGACATGGTATCTGTAACCTGTTCCAGCCAAAACAGCGCTAATTCCCTTTCGAGCCCTACCATGCGCCCAAGCAGTCGTTTTCCAACAAATATGGGGTGTCTGAGCACTTTGGAAAAATTGCACAACAAATTTTGGCATCCCATTTCTCCTGTTACCCTTGTACAAATAAAACAAGGAGCTAAAATAACATTTTTGTTGGGAAAATGTGTTTTTTAATTTTCACGGCTCAACATTATAAAATTCTGTGAAGCCTCTGAGGGTTCAAGGTGCTCACCACACATCTAGATAAAGTCCTTAAGGGGTCTAGCTTCCAAAATGAGGTCATTTGTGGGGGGTTTCCACTGTTTAGCCACATCAGGGGCTCTCCAAAGGCAACATGGATTCCGCTATAGATTTCAGCCAGTTTTGCATTCAAAAAGTCAAATGGCGCTCCTTCCCTTCCAAGCTCTGCCGTGTGCCCAAACAGTGGATTTTCCACTCATATTTGGTATCGACGTATTCAGGAGAAATCGTGCAACAGATTTTATGGGACATTTTCTCCGGTTACCTTTGTGAAAAGGATAAATTTGGTGCTAAAGTAACATTTTTATGGGGAAAAAGTTAAATGTTTGTTTTTTTCCTTTCATATCCCATTAATTCCTGTGACGCACCTGAAGGGTTAATAAACTTCTTGAATGTGGTTTTGAGCACCTTAAGGGGTGCAGTTTTTAGAATGGTGTCACTTTTGGGTATTTTCTGCCATATAGACCCCTCAAACTGACTTCAAATGTGATGTGGTCCCTAAAAAAAAAAAAAAAAAATGGTGTTGTAAAAATGAGAAATCGCTGCCCAACTTTTAACCCTTATAACATCCTAACAAAAAAAATTGTTTCCAAAATTGTGCTGATGTAAAGCAGACATGTGGAAAGTTTGGAAATTGCGAAATTTTTGCTAAATTTGCAATATTTTCATAAATAAACACAAGTCATATCTAAGAAATTTTACCACCATCATGAAGTACAATATGTCATGAAAAAAAAATGAAAAAACACAAAGATTGAACTTGACTTGAGTTGGGGCACATGCCGAACTTAAATGCATGTTCACATTGGCCACAAAACATATAAAACCTACAAGAGAAAAAGTGAGCAAAAACCCTGTAAATTAAAAAGCAAAAAGTGCATGTAAATAACAGAGTTTTTAGTAGCACTTTTTTTTTAAAATCAAAAAATAGCATAAAAGCCGTCCCACCACGACAAGGTGACCCTGATCGGGACGGTCCTACACTGTCTTAATATTCAAACCTCATCATGTGTCAATGTTGACATCAGTTTGTGTGTATAAGGGCAGACAAAAGCACTGGGCCCAACCAGTAGACACCAGTCTGGGGAAGCCTTATATACAATTTCCAGCTCAAGAGGGGGAGGCCACACTCCGGCTTACACAGAATGCAAAAACACAAAGATTGAGCTTGACTTCAGTATTACTAAAAACTCTGTGTTATTTACATGCATGTTTTTTGCTTTTTAGTTACTTAGTTACAGCAGGGTTTTGCTCACTTTTTCTCTTGTAGGTTTTACATGGGAAAAAAAAATCTCAATCAGCAGGATCCGGTGAAGCGTTCCAGAGCCTCATAAAGGGACAGTGGCCAAGTGTAAAAATTGGCCTTGTCAGGAAGATGAAAACAGGCATGGGGGTGAAGGGGTCAAAATTGGCATTAAAAAACTAAGCAAAAGTGCAACGTGTGAGCATAGCCTAATAGCTGGTTTTGTGTGTCACTCCTCTCCTCCCTGATATTGGCGCCGGTAGGTGACGTCACTCCTCTCCTCCCTGATATTGGCGCCGGTAGGTGACGTCACTCCTCTCCTCCCTGATATTGGCGCCGGTAGGTGACGTCACTCCTCTCCTCCCTGATATTGGCACCGGTAGGTGACGTCATTCCTCTCCTCCCTGATATTAGTGCTGGTAGAAGTATGAAATTTAGCACTCAACTTATGATAAGGAAATCCAGATTTTTTATTTAGACAGTCACAAAAACAGAGAACGTTTCGATCCCAGTTGGACCTTCATCAGCCCGACTGCTGTATGAATAAGTATAGATACAGGGCTAAATGTGCCTGTAGGTGAAGGTGGCGTAGCAGCAACCGTAATTAGAGTTTAGTCCTGCAAATATGAGAATGGGTGTGTAGGTCAGAGCCGACCAAAAGCAGAAGTGTACAGAGGACCCCCTAAGAGAGAAGGAGGAGGGAGAACGAGACGACCCCTAGCCCGAGAGCGTGCACCTTATTCCGCTACACCCGTTGCAGGCGTCCATCGCGTTGCTCTCGCTATATGGACATAAGTGGGAGGCACCGTCAGATATTAGGGTCGGCCTGAAGCGGATCAACACGCTGAGACACAAAAATAAGAGGAAGAGGCATGCCGAGACTCCGGGACCTGTCTGTGAGCGTGAACCGTGCAGACTGTGGTCAGTATAGCGAGCTGATATAAGGCCGCGCTCCGTGTACAGGGCGGTAGTGTTTCTCTGCACACAGTGGCCACAGCTCGCTCTTCTGACCACAGTCTGCATGGCCCATGCTCTCAGATGGACATTCCCTGGTGGAATCGTCTGTGCGACCATCTCTCCATCTATGGTTCTGTGATTCATAATTGTTACTAAATGCTTGTATCGTTTTTTGCCTTGTTTTCTGTACTCTAATAAGTCTTGTCCTTTCTATGGTGGTCCCGGTGTCTCGGCATATCTCCAGCACGTCTCTATCACACACATCCAGGTACAGTGGGTACGGAAAGTATTCAGACCCCTTTACATTTTCCACTCTTTGTTTCATTGCAGCCATTTGGTAAATTCTATAAAGTTCATTTTCTCTCATTAATGTCCACTCTGCACCCCATCTTCACTGAAAAACACAGAGATGTAGAAATTTTTGCAAATTTATTAAAGAAAAACTGAAATATCCCATGGCCATAAGTATTCAGCCCCTTTGCTCAGTATTGAGTAGACCCACCTTTTGAGCTAGTACAGCCAGGAGTCATCTTGGGAATGATGCCACAAGTTTTTCACCCCTGGATTTGGGGATCCTCTGCCATTCTTCCTTGCAGATCCTCTCCAGTTCCGTCAGGTTGTATGGTGAACGTTGGTGGAGCCATTTCCAGGTCTCTCCAGAGATGCTCCATTGGGTTTAGGTTAGGGCTCTGGCTGGGCCAGTCAGGAATGGTCACAGAGTTGTTCTGAAGCCACTCCTTTGTTATTTTAGCTGTGTGCTTAGGGTCATAGTCTTGTTGGAGGGTGAACCTTCGGCCAAGTCTGAGGTCCAGAGCACTCTGGAAGAGGTTTTCATCCAGGATCTCTCTGTACTTGGCCGCATTCATGTTTCCTTCAATGGCAACCAGTCCTGTCCCTGCAGCTGGAAAACACCCCCATAGCATGATGCTGCCACCACCATGTTTCACTGTTGGGATTGTATTGGGCAGGTGATGAGCAGTGCCTGGTTTTCTCCACACATACCACTTAGAATTATCACCAAAAAGTTCTATCTTCGTCTCATCAGACCAGAGAATCTTATTTGTCATAGTCTGGGAGTCCTTCATGTGTTTTTTTAGCAAACTCTATGTGGGCTTTCATATGTCTGGCACTGAGGAGAGGCTTCTGTTGGGCCACTCTGCCATACTCTCCCTACTGCATCTGTGGAACTCAGCCACAGTGATCTTGGGGTTCTTCTTTACCTCTCTCACTTAGGCTATGTGCACACGCTGCGGATTCACCCGCGGATTTGTATCTGTGGATCGACAGGTAAAACTGCAGCTAAAATGACCTGCGGTTTTACCTGCGGATTGGCCAGCGGTTTTCCCCTGCGGTTCGACACCTGGACAATGGAATAGGCGGCAAACCACAGCGGAATCTGCAGAAAGAATTGACATGTCAATTTTTTTCTGCGGATTCAAAACCGCAGCTTTTCCACAGTTGAAAAAACGCAGCATGTGCACTGCGGCTTGTAAATCCCATAGACTTACATTGTACTGTACACTGCGGAACTGTTGCGGATCCGCAGCAGAATCCGCAGCATGTGCACATAGCCTAAGGCTCTTCTCCCACGATTGCTCAGTTTGGCTGGACGGCCAGGTCTAGGAAGACTTCTGCTGGTCCCAAACTTCTTCCATTTAAGGATTATGGAGGCCACTGTGCTCTTAAGCCCCCTTCACACGTAGCGAGATCGCTAAAGCGTCACCGATTTTGTGATGCAACAGCGATATCGGTAGCGATCTCGCTACATGTGACACTTGCCTCCGACCCGGCTACCCACTGGATATCGCTGATCACGCGAGAACGGGATGGTCCATTTATCGTCAGATTCCTGCTGGCAACGACGAGTGACTCGATGGACGCGGGCGGAAGACGTCACCCTCTTTGCGTGTGACAGGTAAATGACGACCGCCGACCGCTGCTGCATCGCTGGTGAGATCTGCCTGTTTGGTAGCCCACTAGCGACCATTTAGCGATGCACCAGCGATCCTGACCGGGTCCTGTCGTTGTCGGGATCGCTGGTGCATCGCTAAATGTAACGGGACCTTTAGGAACATTGAGTACTGCAGAAATTCTTCTGTAACTTTGGCCAGATCTGTGCCTTGCCACAATTCTGTCTCTGAGCTTCTTGGCCAGTTCCTTTGACCTCATGATTCTCATTTGGTATGACATGCACTGTGAGGTCTTATATAGACAGGTGTGCGCCTCAGGTCCTATCAGTTTAATTACACACAGCTGGACTCCAATGAAGGAGTAGAAGCATCTCAAGGAGGATCACAAGGAAATGGACAGCGTGTGGCTTACATATGAGTGTCTGAGCAAAGGGGCTGAATACTTATGACCATGTGAGATTCAGTTTTTTTTTTTTTTAATACATTTGCAAAAATTTCTACATTTCTGTTTTTTTTTCAGTCAAGATGGGGTGCAGAGTGTACATTAATGAGAAAAAAAAAATGAAGTTTTTAAATTTACCAAATGGCTGCAATGAAAGAGTGAAAAATGTAAAGGGGTGTGAATATTTTCTGTACACACCTCTGGATTCCAACACATGGAATATGTTTACACACCCCGGTACGGTCACCGCTAACTCTCAGATGATCCCAGATTACTCGCTGCCCCCACTAATCTGTTTCGGTCGATTAGACACCTTTAACGGTAGCTGTCACTTCAAGGCGTGGTTTACAGAACAGAAGGAACAGAACTATTAAATTTTATATTTAATCCAAAGGGAGGCAGGGTTTATGAAAAATATCCAAAAAATTTTACAAAGGGGACAAAAAATACAGCATAAACAGTTACAGAAAATAAAAGGAATTATCAGGAGAACTGACTGCACCGATCACAGAGACGATTCAGTTTAGCTGAAGGAGAGCGCGTCGCTTGGTCTGTTGTTAGTGCAGGCGATCTGTTCAACATGACCTGTAACTCTCTGTATGACCACTGATGATAATTGGGATCGATCAGACGCTGACCCCCACCCACACCCCCCTCTACGATGACCTCACAAGGTCCCAGTTGTGGACCGGACTCAGCCCTTCATGATTTTAGGCAATCCCAATTTGTGTAATAACTCCTCATTAGATAATGACCGCAGAAGCTTGAGACCGATGTCATCTTTTCTATTGGGGTTTTGTCTACGCTTAGAGACCAAACATGGCCCAGCTGCTGGGGGTTATATGGCCCCTGTGGATTTGGGGCTTTTGGTAGGGGGTTATGATTATGGGAAGATTTGTGTACGACTGCCTAGTTATCCCGGTGCTGACAATATACGCCTCATTAATATCGGATGGATTGAAAATCCAATATTCCATATTTTCTCCTGGAGACGTGGTGCCTCTGTGGCTTCTTTGGTCCCTTTGGATCCTAATGACCTTTTCCTGTCTCCCTCTCTGGGAATAATAGATTTCCTTTGAAGTTATCTGGGCATAAAGAGGAATCCTTGCATTTTCATTCATCTGCTGCACATAGCTGTGTCACTACCATTTTACAGAACGACAGCTGTGATTGCCAGTGTTACGTCGCGCCTTGGCTGATTGGCGCGAGCCGGGGGGGGTTGTGACCCCACTGTGCCACAGACCAGACCACCCTGGAAGGGGCGTGACTAAAGGGGCCTTTACACATAGCGATATCGCTAAAGCGTCACCGATTTTGTGATGCATATGTGTGATACTTGCCTCCGACCGGCTCCCCCGCTGGTTATCGATGATCGCGCAGCTCCATTTCTCGTCAGGCGCTTCCTGCTGGCGCCGACGAGCAACGCATGGACGCGGGCGGGAGGACGTCTTCATTGCCGCGTCTGAAAGGTAAGTAACGACCGCTGCTGCGTCGCTACATCACTGCTGAGGTCTGCCTGTGTGGCAGCTCACTAGCGACCATTTAGCGATGCAGCAGCGATCCTGACCGGGTCGCATCGATGTCGGGATCGCTGGTGCATCGCTAAATGTAAAGGGGCCTTAAGACAGCTGCCTCTGTCTTCTCTGGAGCCTCCAATGGTGAGGTCAGGATGTGCAGCAGGCAGCTGCAAGGTGCCACTTCAGGGTGGTGTCTGGCTGTGGCTGCTGATCCCACTCGGGGACAGGACACCTGGTCAGGTGCGAGTGAAAGGCAGGCTGAGACACAGGGCAGGCTGGCACGGCTTGAGGCACAGAGCAGGCTGGCACGGCTTGAGGCACAGGGCAGGCTGGCACGTCTTGAGGCACAGGGCAGGCTGGCACAGCTTGAGACACAGGGCAGGCAGGCATGGATGAGACAGCAGGCAGGCACGGCTTGAGACACAAGGCAGGCAGGCATGGACGAGACAGCAGGCTGGCACAGCTTGAGGCACAGGGCAGACTGGCACAGCTTGAGACACAGGGCAGGCAGGCATGGACGAGACAGAGCAGGCAGGCATGGACGAGACAGCAGGCAGGCACGGCTTGAGACAAGGCAGGCAGGCATGGACGAGACAGAGCAGGCAGGCACGGCTTGAGACACAGGGCAGGCAGGCATGGATGAGACAAAGCAGGCTGGCATGGACGAGACACAGGGCAGGCAGGTGTGGTGTACGAAGGAACAGGTAGGGGCCTGTTCACACAGTAGGAGCGCGTACTGGCCGGAAGGAATGGAATATGGAGAAACAAGTAGGGTACTGTTCACACAGGAGGTACAGGTACTGATAGGAGGGAGTGGAATATGAAAGCAGTATTGCAGAGTAGGCGGAGCTTGCAAGAGTGCAGTGTAGGCAAAGCTTGCAAGAGTGCAGAGTAGGCGGAGCTGTAAGGGTGCAGAGCACAAACCGGGAGGACGCAGGGAAAGACACAGCAGGGAAAGGAACCCCAGACAAGGAGACTGACAGAGGTAGGACAGAGTTCAGACAGGGAAACTGTACGAGACAAGGTACAGGGACTGAAGTATACACAGATACAAAGCTAGGCTTAGACCAAGACAAGGAGTAATGGCACAGGGACCAGGAAATACTGCCTCCTGGAGGCGGCAAGACAGGTGTAAGACAAAGCTGAGACAAGACAGAGACCAGGATATTCTGCCTCCTGGAGGGCAGACAGAGAAGTACTAGGCAAGGTACCAAGACACAGAGATAAGCAATAAGAGCCTTCAGAGAAGGCGAGACACAAGGCAGGGCCTGGCTTACTCAGCAGCAAAACACAAACTGAGTTTAGACATTGCACATGCAATGTTCCAGTGGGTGGGGCAGCCCTAAATAGTAGAGGGATCTAGGTAATTGGTCAAGGACAGATTAGACAGGTGCACCCTGACTCCATAAGAAGCAGAGAGTTCTGGCGCCGCCCCCCTATACACACATAGCCAAGAGGCATACAGGAGAGCAGAGGAACAGCTGGCAGCAGACAGAAATCACAGCATGGCTGGGAGCAGTGAGTAAAGGTACTGTCACACTTAGCGATGTACCAGCGATCCCGACCAGTGATATGACGCGGTCAGGATCGCTGGTGCATCGCTAAGTGGTCGCTAGTGAGCTGTCACACAGGCAGATCTCGCCAGCGATATCGCTGAGTTCGGGGGTCGCTACTTACCTGTCAGACGAGGCGATCCTGACGTCCTCCCGCCCGCGTCCACACATCGCTCGTCTCCACAGCAGGAAGCGGCCGACGACAAATGGTCCAGGACGTTCTCGCGCAATCAGCGATGGACAGCGGGGGAGCGGTCGGAAGTAAGTATCAGACATAGCGATATCGCTAGCAATATCGCTATAACGTCACAAAACAAGTGACGTTATAGCGATATTGCTAGCGATATCGCTTAGTGTGACAGGGCCTTTAGTTGGTGTGCGGGGGATGGGAGGCCATGCAGTGATGCCAGCAGGGTTGTTACAGCCAGCTCCCAGTTCCTCAGGACAAATGGAGGATGAAAGACAAAAAAGGGAGAAGGGATATGAGGGACCTCCAGGATTTGTAATATTTTCTCTGACAGGTATATATAGGTATATACAGGGCTGTAGTCAGGTGCGGACAGTGGATAGAATTCAGCCCTGGCATGTGAAATCACACCGGCCCACGCTGTTCCAGTCCCCAAGCACCAGATGGGATATATTACTAATATTACCCTGGATGGAGGAAAGGAAGATTTACTACAAGACCAATATGTCTAATGATACCCTTGGCTGCTGGGGTAAGTGACGGAGTCAGCGACTTTGTGCTTCATCACAACTCTGAACAGTATGGCTGTCTTGAGAGCAACGATTCTGTTAACAACATAGCAGACAAGGCAGCCCTCGACCAGACAGGCCCTTCTGGAATTTGCCAGATGGCCAGTCCAGCCCTGGCTGTAGCTATAGGGAGTGTATATATAGTTATATACAGGGCTGTAGCTATAGGGAGGGTATATATAGTTATGTACAGGGCTGTAGCTATAGGGAGGGTATATATAGTTATATACAGGGCTGTAGCTGTAGGGAGGGTATATATAGTTATATAGAGGGCTGTAGCTATAGGAAGGGTATAATAATCTTTATATAGCGCCAACATATTCCGCAGCGCTTTACAGTTTCCAAACACAAGTCATAAGTAAGAACGTTAACAATACAATAATGAAAGCACAATCAGCCGCTCCCGCTGGTGAGAGCTTACACTCTACAGTGAGGTGGGGGAGATACAGAGTACAGGTGTGTATATACAATGGTGTATTTACAATGATGGTCCAGCCATCTTGAGGGAGTGAGGGATGGATGGAGATAGTGAATGGGCTACACACACACGCTTACACATAGAATGACTGTGATTAGTGAACGTGATAGGCCGCTCTGAACAAGTGTGTTTTGAGGGAGCGCCTAAAACTGCAAATTGTGGATAGTCCTAATTTCTTGGGGTAGAGCATTCCGGAGGATTGGCGCAGCGTGAGAGAAGTCTTGGAGGTACGGATTAGTGCGGAGGTTAGTCGAAAGTCGTTTGCAGAGCGCAGCGGTCGGTTAGGCTGATAGACTGAAATGAGGGAGGAGATGTAGGGGGGTGGTGCACTGTGGAGAGCTTTGTGGGTGAGAACAAGTACTTTGAATTGGATCCTATAATGAATGGGCAGCCAATGTAAGGAGTGGCGAAGAGCGGATACGTCCGAGTACCGATTAGCCAGATAGATTACCCTGGCTGCTGCATTAAGTATGGACTGGAGAGGGGATAGTCAAGTAACGGGGAGGCCAATTAATATAACGTTGCAGTAATCCAGGCGGGAGTGGATCAATGATACAGTGAGGGATTTTGTTTCCATGGTGAGAAAAGGGCGGATTCTAGAGATGTTCTTTAGGTGTAAGCGGCAAGAGTGGGCAAGACATTGTATATGGGATGTGAAGGAGAGATTGGTGTCAAACATAACACCCAGACAGCGTGCCTGCTGCCAGGGTGTTATTATGGTGCCACCCACGGAGAGGGAAATGTCAGATTTAGGGAGGTTAGTAAATGGCCGGAGCAGGAGAAGTTCAGTTTTGGAGAGGTTGAGTTTCAGATAGAGAGCGGACATGACGGAGAACTCGGACAGTCACTGGCGTAGTAAAGCGGGGGTAAGCTCGGGGGATGACGTATATAGTTGTGTGTCATCAGCATAAAGATGGTACCGAAAGCCAAATCTGCTGATGGTCTGTCCAATTGGGGCCATGTAGAGAGAGAAAGGACTAAACCCTGAGGTACCCCGACAGCAAGAGGAAGAGGAGAAGACATAGAGCCAGCGAACAAAACACTGAAGGAGCGGTCAGAAAGATAGGAAGAGAACCAGGAGAGAGCAGTGCCCTTAATGCCTAGTGACTGGAGCCTAGAGAGTAGAAGATGGTGGTCAACAGTGTTGAAAGCTGCAGGTGGGTCGAGAAGAATGAGCAGAGCGTGGTGACCATTACGTTTTGCTGTCAGAAGGTCATTGGTCACTTTGAGTGCAGTTTCAGTCGAATGTAGAGGGAGGAAACCGGACTGTGAAGGGTCTAGAAGGGAGTGAGTGGAGAGGTAACAGGTAAGGCGGCAGTAGACCAGGCGCTCCAAAAGTTTAGAGATGAAGGGGAGATTGGAGACTGGTCTGTAGTTGTTTGTGCAGGATGAGTCGACAGCGGGTTTCTTTAGTAATGGAGTAACGATGGCGTGTTTGAAGGAGGATGGGAAAATGCCCAAGGAGAGGTAGCGATTAAAGATTGCAGTTAGGTGAGTTGTGACGACTGGAGGAGATGTGAGGGAGTGGGGTCGGAAGAGAGGAGTCTGGAGACTTCTTCTGTGATCGGATCAAATGTGGAAAGTGGGCCAGGGGAGATGCAGGAAGGGATAGGAATCACAGCACTTGGCGGTTGGGAGCAGATTTCCTGACGGATATTATCTATTTTTTCTGTAAAGTGGGAGGCCAGGTCATCAGCACAAATGTCTGTGATAGGGGCTTGTGATTTCGGCCTGAGGAGGTGTCAAAAAGTTTCTTGGGGTTGTTGGATAGTGAGGAGATCAAGGTGGTGAAGGACAGAGTTATGGGTTCTTAACATAAATTTGAAGTGGATGAAGTCTTCCGGTGTGCAGGTTTTTCTCCATAGGCGTTCAGCACTCCTATAGCATCACTGAAGAAGTTGAGCTTGCGATGTGAGCCAGGTCTGTTTTACTCTGTGCTTGGAGGTTCTGAGGGTGAGGGGAGCCACTTGGTCAAGGGTGCTTCTAAAAGTGTCGTCGTAGTGATGAACAGCCAGATCAGGACAGGAAAAAGAGGAGATTGGGGACAGTGATGAGTGTAGGGAGTCTGAAAGTGTCTGAGGGTTAATGGCTTGTAGATTTCTGACTGTGGTAGGTAGGAGTGAGCTGGGGTGGGCGAGGATTTGTGAGCGTGAAGGAGAGAATGTGGTCAGAGAGGGGAAGCGGTGAGTTATTTAGGTGGGAGATTGAACAGAGCCGGACAAAGACCAGACAGTGTTGCTGTCCTTGTGTGTCTTAGAGGTTGAAAGCTGCGAGAGGCCTAGAGAGGTGGTTAGTGATAGAAGCTGGGATGCAGATATGGAAGTAGGGCTGTTAATGGGGATGTTGAAGTCTCCCAGGATAAGAGTTAGTAGTTCTGAGGACATGAAGTGCGGTAGCCAGGCCGAGAAATGATCAAGGAAGTGGGTGGGTGAGCCTGGGGGCCGGTATATGGACCGCTACTCTGAGGGAGAGGGGATGGAAGAGCCTGATGGTGTGGACCTCAAAAGAAGGGAATATGAGTGATGGAACTGGGGGGGATGACCTGGAAAGGGCATTGTGGCGAAAGGAGTATGCCGACTCCACCACCATGTCTGTTTGTGGGTCTCGGGGAATGAGAACTGTAAGCCACCTTAGGAAACGGCAGCAGGAGAGACAGTGTCAGAATCCTGAATCCAGGTTTCAGTGAGGGCCAACAGATTAAGAGAGTTATTCAAAAAGTAGTTGTACAGGAAAGGAAGCTTGTTACAAACAGACCGTGGATTCCAGAGGGCACAATTAAAAGATGGAGATGAGGGAGTGCAAGTAATATTAATAAAATTATTATGGTTTCGATATGAGGTAGGGTAGGGGTTGAGGTTGGGGGAGATGTCCCCTGAAATCAGTAGGAGTAGGAAGATAAAGAGTAAATAGTTGTTGGAATTGTAAGTAGTTTTTTTCTGTGATGTGGTTGGGCAACATGAGCTGAGGTTTCTCAGGAAGGTGAGGAGTGCATGGGAGCTGTATATGGGAGAGGGAAGTATAGAGGGGTTGATGTGTATGAGTGGTGATGGAGTGGGGATGGGGTGGTGAATGTGGATGGCAAGGTAGCCCAGGAGGGTAGAAATTAAGCACATGGTTAAAGGGGAAATGAAAGTGTGGGTACCTGATTCATGCCCTGATTAACTGCCATGGATAACTGCCGTTTTCTTGATGCTTAGCTTCTGTGATGCTTTGCTTATGGGATGCTTGCGTGCTGCACCCCACACTGCGTGCTTCCCCTTACGAACTACTACATACAATCTACACAAAGATTTCATCCATTATAAGTTTATGCTTCGAACATACAACACTGCCCTTCACCTCTTCAAACAAACCTATTTCAACACCCTCATCACCTCACTGTCCAATAACCCGAAACGTCTCTTTGACACTTTTCATTCTCTACTCAACCCAAGAGTACAGGCCCCAACCACGGAGCTCCGAGCTGACTATCTGGCCAATTACTTCAAAGAAAAAATTGACCAGATCCAACAGGAAATTATCTCCCAATCAACTCATACCATGCACTGTCCTCCCTCCCCCACTGCATCTAGCTCACTCTCTGATTTTGAACCAGTCACAGAAGAAGTAAGCAGGCTCCTCGCATCTTCTCGCCCAACCACTTGCACCAGTGACCCATTTCCGTCACATCTCCTCCAGTCCCTTTCCCCTGCTGTCACCCCTCACCTAAATAAAATATTTAACCTCTCTCTGTCTTCTGGTATCTTTCCCTCCTCATTTAAGCATGCCATCATACATCCACTACTTAAAAAAACCCATCCCTCGACCAAAACTGTGCCGCTAACTAGTAAAGTAAAGAGTGGAAACCGGATTCGAGAGGGTCAAGAAGAGAGTTATCAAAGAGATAGCGGATAAGACTGGAGTGGACCAGGCGTTCCAGGAATTTAGAGATGAAGGGAAGATAAGAGACAGGTCTAGTTTCTAATCTTCCCTTCATCTCTAAACTCCTGGAACGCCTGGTCCACTCCCGTCTTATCCGCTATCTCTTTGATAACTCTCTTCTTGACCCTCTCGAATCCGGTTTCCGCTCTTTACACTCTACTGAAACTGCCCTCACTAAAGTCTCTAATGATCTACTAACAGCTAAATCTAATGGTCATTACTCCATGCTAATTCTCTTGGATCTCTCTGCAGCATTCGACACTATGGATCATCAGCTCCTCCTCACTATGCTCCGCTCCATTGGCCTCAAGGACACCGTTCTCTCCTGGTTCTCCTCCTATCTCTCTGACCGCTCCTTTACTGTATCTTTTGCCGGCTCCTCCTCCTCTCATCTTCCCCTTACTGTTGGGGTTCCTCAAGGATCGGTTCTAGGCCCCATCCTCTTCTCCTTGTACACTGCCCCTATTGGTCAAACAATCAGTAGATTTGGTTTCCAGTACCATCTCTATGCTGATGACACCCAATTATACGCTTCTCCTGACATCACGCCTGCCTTTATAGAAAACACCGGCGATTGTCTAAACGCTGTGTCTAATATGTCCTCACTATATCTGAAACTGAACCTGTCAAAGACTGAACTCCTGGTGTTTCCTCCCTCTACTAATCCACCTATACCCGACATTGCCATTTCCGTGTGTGGCTCCACTATTACTCCCCAGCAACATGCCCGCTGTCTTGGGGTCATACTTGATTCCGAGCTTTCCTTTGCCCCCCACATTCGATCACTGGCTTGCTCTTGTCATCTGCACCTCAAAAACATTTCTAGAATTCGACCTTTTCTTACTTTTAACTCTGCAAAAACTCTTACTGTCTCTCTTATTCATTCTCGTCTCGACTATTGTAACTCTCTTCTAATCGGTCTCCCTCTTACCAAACTCTCCCCCCTCCAATTTGTCTTGACTGCTGCAGCCAGGATCATATTCCTCACCAATCGCTACACCGATGCCTCTACCTTGTGCCAGTCATTACACTGGCTACCCATCCACTCCAGAATTCAGTATAAACTTATTACCCTCACCCACAAAGCCCTCCATGGCTCAGCACCACCCTACATCTCCTCCCTTGTTTCAGTATACCATCCTACCCGCGCCCTCCGTTCTGCTGATGACCTGAGGTTAGCATCCTCAATAATCAGAACCTCCCACTCCTGTCTCCAAGACTTTACACGTGCGCGCCAATTCTTTGGAATGCACTTCCCAGGTCAATACGATTAGTCCCCAATCCCCACAATTTTAAGCGTGTCCTGAAAACGCATTTATTCAGACTGGCCTACCGCCTCAACACATTAACCTAATCTATCCCTGTTTGGCACAGCCAAAAGTTTTACCATAACCAGGTTCCCCGCATCATGTTCCCACATGCTTTATGCATCCATTAGCCCTCTGTGTCTGTACTGTTAGGGTACCGTTACACTTAGCGATGCACTAACGATCCCGACAACGATATGGATCGCTGGTGCATCGCTAAGTGGTCGCTAGTGAGCTGCCACACAGGCAGATCTCACCAGCGACATCGCAGGAGTCGGGGGTCGCTACTTACCTGTCAGACAAGGCGATCCTGACGTCTTCCCGCCCGCATCCACGCGTCGCTCGTCGGCGCCACAGGAAGCGCCCGACGAGAAATGGTCCAGGACGTTCTCGTGCGATCAGAAATAATCAGCGGGGAGCCGATGGGAGGTAAGTATCAGACATAGCGATATCGCTAGCAATATCACTGCTGCGTCACAAAATCGGTGACTTTACAGCGATATCGCTATGTGTAACGGGGGCTTTACACACTTAACATTATGGCTGGTCCATACAATCAGGGCAACTGTTACCACCCACCTTTCGTGTCTCCCTCTTTCCTCATAGACTGTAAGCTTGCGAGCAGGGCCCTCATTCCTCTTGGTATCTGTTATGATCTATGTGATTATTGTTATGCTGTAATGTCTATTGTCTGTACAAGTCCCCTCTGAAATGTAAAGTGCTGCGGAATATGTCGGCGCTATAGAAATAAAATTATTATTATGATTACTACATATATAGGCCACACTACAGGGACAGGAGAGAGGGATTGTGGGAGCTGGTTGGGTATAATTTGGAAGCTGGGGCCAGCACACCAGGGGATGGTTAGATGATCTAAAGCACTAGACCAGGCTGCATCTATATGCTATAGCACCTTCCACCTGATAAGATCTGGAGAGGCCCCAGTCACGGATATAGAGCAGTAAGTATTACATACAGTGCAACATATGAATTATACCAAAGCTTTAGCAGGCACATTAAAATTTGTCGCAACATGGTAAAGCAGCAGAAGACAGACAGCAAGCAGATGTATGGACTTGTACCATTCAGGCTGCTTGCTAGCAGTGAATGGAGTGAATACATGTTGATTACCTGTGTGAAGAGAGAAGATGATGATGAGAGAAGATGGGTATATATAGTTACTGTATATACAGGGCTGTAGCTATAGGGAGTGTATATATAGTTATATACAGGGCTGTAGCTATAGGGAGGGTATATATAGTTATATACAGGGCTGTAGCTATAGGGAGGGTATATATAGTTATATACAGGGCTGTAGCTATAGGGAGGGTATATATAGTTATATACAGGGCTGTAGCTATAGGGAGGGTATATATAGTTATATACAGGGCTGTAGCTATAGGGAGGGTATATATAGTTATTTACAGGGCTGTAGCTATAGGGAGGGTATATATAGTTATATACAGGGCTGTAGCTATAGGGAGGGTATATATCGTCACCTTTTCTCCATCTTACGGTCACATTTGTGTCCTTGTCCAAGGGACGAGCTTCAGGCGCTCTGTAGATACAACCCCAGGGTGGTGGCCTTTGTGATGGGATCTGAGTGGCCGCAGAGTACAGCTGGATCCGTGGGCAATGACCCAAGTTGGCCGCCATCAGCGAGCAGAGCCGTGAACGAACGGTGAGTATGGAAACATGGCAGCATGACGGATCCTGGGAACATGGGGAGTCGTGGGGAACGAGGGATACGGCGGCTGTAGATTGTGGATGGTTCTTTCTTCCTTGTGTGGCGTCCATGTCGCTCACAGTCCGGCATTTTTCCATCACAGCCCCGGCTCCACACTCTCCACCAGCTCCGCGCTCTCCACCGGCTCCACCATAGAGGAAGAACTGGAGGAACTCCGAGACAAGCTGCAAATCTCTCACATTGATGAAGTCATCCTTCACCTCAGGTGAGTACTACAACCCCCAGCATTGTGTCCTCACCAGGAGCTGTAGTGCATACACACATTAACATCTCTGGTAATATTATTATAGTTGTCTGTTGGAAACTGCATTATATATACTGTACACTGAGGGTATATATATATTGTACACTGAGGGTATACACACTGTACACTGAGGGTAGACACACTGTACACTGAGGGTATATATACTGTACACTGAGGGTATATATACTGTACACTGAGGGTAGACACACTGTACACTGAGAGTATATATATATTGTACACTGAGGGTATACACACTGTACACTGAGGGTATATATACTGTACACTGAGGGTATATATACTGTACACTGAGGGTAGACACACTGTACACTGAGTGTATATATATTGTACATTGAGGGTATACACACTGTACACTGAGGGTAGACACACTGTACACTGAGGGTATATATACTGTACACTGAGGGTATACACACTGTACACTGAGGGTAGACACACTGTACACTGAGGGTATACACACTGTACACTGAGGGTAGACACACTGTACACTGAGGGTAGACACACTGTACACTGAGGGTAGACACACTGTACACTGAGGGTATATATACTGTACACTGAGGGTATATATACTGTACACTGAGGGTATATATATTGTACACTGAGGGTATATATATTGTACACTGAGGGTATACACACTGTACACTGAGGGTATACACACTGTACACTGAGGGTATATATACTGTACACTGAGGGTATACACACTGTACACTGAGGGTATACACACTGTACACTGAGGGTATACACACTGTACACTGAGAGTATGCACACTGTACACTGAGGGTATACACACTACACTGAGGGTATACATACTGTATGCTGAGGGTATATACTGTATGCTGAGGGTATATACTGTACACTGAGGGTATATATACTGTACACTGAGGGTGTACATACTGTACACTGAGGGTAGACACACTGTACACTGAGGGTATATATACTGTACACTGAGGGTAGACACACTGTACACTGAGGGTAGACACACTGTACACTGAGGGTAGACACACTGTACACTGAGGGTATATATACTGTACACTGAGGGTATATATACTGTACACTGAGGGTAGACACACTGTACACTGAGGGTATATATATTGTACATTGAGGGTATACACACTGTACACTGAGGGTAGACACACTGTACACTGAGGGTATATATACTGTACACTGAGGGTATACACACTGTACACTGAGGGTAGACACACTGTACACTGAGGGTATACACACTGTACACTGAGGGTAGACACACTGTACACTGAGGGTAGACACACTGTACACTGAGGGTATATATACTGTACACTGAGGGTATATATACTGTACACTGAGGGTATATATACTGTACACTGAGGGTATATATACTGTACACTGAGGGTATATATATTGTACACTGAGGGTATACACACTGTACACTGAGGGTATACACACTGTACACTGAGGGTATACACACTGTACACTGAGGGTATATATACTGTACACTGAGGGTATACACACTGTACACTGAGGGTATACACACTGTACACTGAGGGTATACACACTGTACACTGAGAGTATGCACACTGTACACTGAGGGTATACACACTACACTGAGGGTATACATACTGTATGCTGAGGGTATATACTGTATGCTGAGGGTATATACTGTACACTGAGGGTATATATACTGTACACTGAGGGTGTACATACTGTACACTGAGGGTAGACACTGTACACTGAGGGTATATATACTGTACACTGAGGGTAGACACACTGTACACTGAGGGTAGACACACTGTACACTGAGGGTAGACACACTGTACACTGAGGGTATATATACTGTACACTGAGGGTATATATAATGTACACTGAGGGTATATATACTGTACACTGAGGGTATACACTGTACACTGAGGGTATATATATTGTACACTGAGGGTATACACACTGTACACTGAGGGTATACACACTGTACACTGAGGGTATACACACTGTACACTGAGGGTATATATACTGTACACTGAGGGTATACACACTGTACACTGAGGGTATATACACTGTACACTGAGGGTATATATACTGTACACTGAGGGTATACACACTGTACACTGAGGGTATACACACTGTACACTGAGGGTATACACACTGTACACTGAGGGTATATATACTGTACACTGAGGGTATACACTGTACACTGAGGGTATATATATTGTACACTGAGGGTATACACACTGTACACTGAGGGTATACACACTGTACACTGAGGGTATACACACTGTACACTGAGGGTATATATACTGTACACTGAGGGTATACACACTGTACACTGAGGGTATATATACTGTACACTGAGGGTATATATACTGTACACTGAGGGTATATACACTGTACACTGAGGGTATATACACTGTACACTGAGGGTATACACACTGTACACTGAGGGTATACACACTGTACACTGAGGGTATATATACTGTACACTGAGGGTATACACACTGTACACTGAGGGTATACACACTGTACACTGAGAATATACACACTGTACACTGAGAGTATACACACTGTACACTGAGGGTATACACACTACACTGAGGGTATACACACTGTACACTGAGGGTATACATACTGTATGCTGAGGGTATATACTGTACACTGAGGGTATATATACTGTACACTGAGGGTGTACATACTGTACACTGAGGGTGTATATATATTGTACACTGTGGGTAGACACACTGTACACTGAGGGTATACACACTGTACACTGAGGGTGTATATATATTGTACACTGAGGGTATACACACTGTACACTGAGGGTATACACACTGTACACTGAGGGTATATATACTGTACACTGAGGGTATACACACTGTACACTGAGGGTATACACACTGTACACTGAGGGTATATATACTGTACACTGAGGGTATACACACTGTACACTGAGGGTAGAATCATAGAATCGTAGAGTTGGAAGGGACCTCCTGGGCCATCTGGTCCAACCCCCTGCTCAAAGCAGGATTCGCTAAATCATCCCAGTCAGATGTCTGTCCAGCCTCTGTTTGAAGACTTCCATTGAAGGAGAACTCACCACTTCTCGTGGCAGCCTGTTCCACTCATTGATCACTCTAACTGTCAAAAAGTTTTTTCTAATATCTAATCTGTGTCTCCTCCCCTTCAGTTTCATCCCATTGCTTCTAGTCTTTCCTTGTGCAAATGAGAATAAAGTTGATCCTTCTACAATGTGACAGCCCTTTAGATATTTGTAGACAGCTATTAAGTCTCCTCTCAGTCTTCTCTTTTGCAGCTAAACATTCCCAGATCCTGCAACTTTTCCTCATAAGACAGGGTTTGCAGACCGGTCACCATTCTGGTCGCTCTTTTCTGAACTTGCTCCAGTTTGTTGATGTCTTTTTTAAAATGTGGTGCCCAAAACTGGACACAATATTCCAGATGAGGTCTGACCAAAGAGGAGTAGAGGGAAATAATGACTTCACGTGATCTAGACTGTATGCTTCTGTTAATACATCCTAGAATTGCATTTGCCTTTTTTGCTGCTGCATCACACTGTTGACTCATATTCAGTCTGTGATCTATTAGTATACCCAAGTCTTTCTCACATGTGCTGTCACTTAGCCCTATTCCTCCCATTCTGTATATGCTTTTTTCATTTTTATTGCCCAGATGTAGTACTTTGCATTTCTCCCTGTTAAAAACCATTCTGTTAGTTGCTGCCCACTTCTCCAGTTTATTTAAATCTTTTTGAATCCTCTCTCTCTCTTCTCTAGTATTAGCTATCCCTCCTAGCTTTGTGTCATCAGCAAATTTAATCAGTTTACCCTCAATGCCTTCATCTAAATCATTGATAAAGATGTTGAACAATACAGGGCCCAGGACAGAGCCCTGTGGTACCCCACTTGAGACATTCTTCCAACTGGATGTGCAGCCATTTACGACCACTCTTTAGGTCCGATCACTAAGCCAGTTATGAATCCACCTAACAGTTGCCTTGTCCATTCCATACTTAGTCATTTTTTTTAATAAGGATTGTATGAGAGACTTTGTCAAATGCTTTGCTGAAGTCAAGATATACTATATCTACAGCATTTCCTTGATCCACCCAATCAGTAATACCGTCATAGAAGGAAATTACGTTAGTCTGACATGACTTATTAGTTACAAACCCATGCTGACTCTGCTTAATCACTTCATTCTTATCCAGGTATTGACATACATGTTGTTTAATAATTTGTTCAAAGATCTTTCCTGGTATAGAAGTCAGACTCACCGGCCTATAGTTGCCTGGGTCCACCTTCTTCCCCTTTTTGAAGATAGGAACAACATTTGCTGTTCTCCAGTCTTCTGGCACTTCTTCTGTTCTCCAAGAATTTTCAAAGATTATGGAGAAGAATTCAAAAATTTCTTCTGCTATCTCCTTCAGTACTCTGGGGTGTAATTCATCTGGCCCTGGAGACTTGAATTCATTTAGGTTAGCTAAGTGTTTCCTCACTATCTTTCTGTTTATAGATATCCTGGATTCTTCTATTCCCTTAATAGGACAGTGAATAACAGTTGATGTTACATTTCCGTTCTGAGAGAAAACAGATGCAAAATAGGAATTTAAAAGTTCAGCCTTCTCAACATCCTGTCTTACCATTTCACCATTTTCATCCTGTAAAAATCCTATAGCATCTTTGACTTTTCTTTTACTTTTGACATATCCCCAAAATCCTTTATTATTGCTTTTGACATCTCTTGCAAGCCTCAATTCATTTTCAGCTTTAGATAATCTGATTTGTGCCCTGCAGGTTCTGCAGACAGCATTATATTCTTCTTTAGATATGCCTCCCTCTTTCCATTTTATAAACATTTTTTTCTTCCTTTTTAGCATGTGCTTAAGTTCTGTGTTCATCCATCCTGGTTTCCTTAAATGCACACTGTATACACACTGTACACTGAGGGTATATATACTGTACACTGAGGGTATATATACTGTACACTGAGGGTATATACATTGTACACTGTTGGTATACACACTGTACACTGAGGGTATATATACTGTACACTGAGGGTATATATACTGTACACTGAGGGGAGACACACTGTACACTGAGGGGAGACACACTGTGGGGAGACACACTGTACACTGAGGGTAGACACACTGTACACTGAGGGTAGACACACTGTACACTGAGGGTATACATACTGTACACTGAGGGTATACACACTACACTGAGGGTATATATACTGTACACTGAGGGTATACACACTGTACACTGAGGGTATATATACTGTACACTGAGGGTATACACACTGTACACTGAGGGTATACACACTGTACACTGAGGGTATACACACTGTACACTGAGGGTATACACACTGTACACTGAGGGTGTGTATATATATTGTACACTGTGGGTATACACACTGTACACTGAGGGTATACACACTGTACACTGAGGGTATACACACTGTACACTGAGGGTGTGTATATATATTGTACACTGTGGGTATACACACTGTACACTGAGGGTAGACACACTGTACACTGAGGGTAGACACACTGTACACTGAGGGTATACATACTGTACACTGAGGGTATACACACTACACTGAGGGTATATATACTGTACACTGAGGGTATACACACTGTACACTGAGGGTATATATACTGTACACTGAGGGTATATATACTGTACACTGAGGGTATACACACTGTACACTGAGGGTATACACACTGTACACTGAGGGTATACACACTGTACACTGAGGGTGTGTATATATATTGTACACTGTGGGTATACACACTGTACACTGAGGGTATACACACTGTACACTGAGGGTATACACACTGTACACTGAGGGTGTGTATATATATTGTACACTGTGGGTATACACACTGTACACTGAGGGTATATATACTGTACACTGAGGGTATACACACTGAGGGTATACACACTGTACACTGAGGGTATACACACTGTACACTGAGGGTATACACACTGTACACTGAGGGTATATATACTGTACACTGAGGGTATATATACTGTACACTGAGGGTATATATACTGTACACTGAGGGTATACACACTGTACACTGAGGGTATACACACTGTACACTGAGGGGATACACACTGTACACTGAGGGGATACACACTGTACACTGAGGGTGTATATATATTGTACACTGTGGGTATACACACTGTACACTGAGGGTATACACACTGTACACTGAGGGTATACACACTGAGGGTATATATACTGTACACTGAGGGGATACACACTGTACACTGAGGGGATACACACTGTACACTGAGGGTGTATATATATTGTACACTGTGGGTATACACACTGTACACTGAGGGTATATATACTGTACACTGAGGGTATACACACTGTACACTGAGGGTATACACACTGTACACTGAGGGTATATATACTGTACACTGAGGGTATACACACTGTACACTGAGGGTATATATACTGTACACTGAGGGTATACACACTGTACACTGAGGGTATACACACTGTACACTGAGGGTATACACACTGTACACTGAGGGTATATATACTGTACACTGAGGGTATACACACTGTACACTGAGGGTATATATACTGTACACTGAGGGTAGACGCACTGTACACTGAGGGTAGACGCACTGTACACTGAGGGTATATATACTGTACACTGAGGGTATACACACTGTACACTGTGGGTATATATACTGTACACTGAGGGTATATATATTGTACACTGAGGGTAGACGCACTGTACACTCTGGGTATATATACTGTACACTGAGGGTATATATATTGTACACTGAGGGTAGACGCACTGTACACTGAGGGTAGACGCACTGTACACTGAGGGTAGACGCACTGTACACTGAGGGTATATATACTGTACACTGTGGGTATATATACTGTACACTGAGGGTATACACACTGTACACTGAGGGTATATATATTGTACACTGTGGGTATACACACTGTACACTGAGGGTATACACACTGTACACTGAGGGTATACACACTGTACACTGAGGGTGTGTATATATATTGTACACTGTGGGTATACACACTGTACACTGAGGGTATATATACTGTACACTGAGGGTATACACACTGTACACTGAGGGTATACACACTGTACACTGAGGGTATACACACTGAGGGTATATATACTGTACACTGAGGGTATACACACTGTACACTGAGGGTATACACACTGTACACTGAGGGTATATATACTGTACACTGAGGGTATACACACTGTACACTGAGGGTATACACACTGTACACTGAGGGTATACACACTGTACACTGAGGGTGTATATATATTGTACACTGAGGGTATACACACTGTACACTGAGGGTATATATACTGTACACTGAGGGTATACACACTGTACACTGAGGGTATACACACTGTACACTGAGGGTATATATACTGTACACTGAGGGTATACACACTGTACACTGAGGGTATATATACTGTACACTGAGGGTATACACACTGTACACTGAGGGTATACACACTGTACACTGAGGGTATATATACTGTACACTGAGGGTATACACACTGTACACTGAGGGTATACACACTGTACACTGAGGGTATACACACTGTACACTGAGGGTATATATACTGTACACTGAGGGTATACACACTGTACACTGAGGGTATACACACTGTACACTGAGGGTATACACACTGTACACTGAGGGTGTATATATATTGTACACTGAGGGTATACACACTGTACACTGAGGGTATATATACTGTACACTGAGGGTATACACACTGTACACTGAGGGTATACACACTGTACACTGAGGGTATATATACTGTACACTGAGGGTATACACACTGTACACTGAGGGTATATATACTGTACACTGAGGGTATACACACTGTACACTGAGGGTATACACACTGTACACTGAGGGTATACACACTGTACACTGAGGGTATATATACTGTACACTGAGGGTATACACACTGTACACTGAGGGTATATATACTGTACACTGAGGGTAGACGCACTGTACACTGAGGGTAGACGCACTGTACACTGAGGGTATATATACTGTACACTGAGGGTATACACACTGTACACTGTGGGTATATATACTGTACACTGAGGGTATATATATTGTACACTGAGGGTAGACGCACTGTACACTCTGGGTATATATACTGTACACTGAGGGTATATATATTGTACACTGAGGGTAGACGCACTGTACACTGAGGGTAGACGCACTGTACACTGAGGGTAGACGCACTGTACACTGAGGGTAGACGCACTGTACACTGAGGGTATATATACTGTACACTGTGGGTATATATACTGTACACTGAGGGTATACACACTGTACACTGAGGGTATATATATTGTACACTGTGGGTATACACACTGTACACTGAGGGTATACACACTGTACACTGAGGGTATACACACTGTACACTGAGGGTGTGTATATATATTGTACACTGTGGGTATACACACTGTACACTGAGGGTATATATACTGTACACTGAGGGTATACACACTGTACACTGAGGGTATACACACTGTACACTGAGGGTATACACACTGAGGGTATATATACTGTACACTGAGGGTATACACACTGTACACTGAGGGTATATATACTGTACACTGAGGGTATACACACTGTACACTGAGGGTATACACACTGTACACTGAGGGTATACACACTGTACACTGAGGGTGTATATATATTGTACACTGAGGGTATACACACTGTACACTGAGGGTATACACACTGTACACTGAGGGTATATATACTGTACACTGAGGGTGTACACACTGTACACTGAGGGGATACACACTGTACACTGAGGGGATACACACTGTACACTGAGGGTGTATATATATTGTACACTGTGGGTATACACACTGTACACTGAGGGTATACACACTGTACACTGAGGGTATACACACTGAGGGTATATATACTGTACACTGAGGGTATACACACTGTACACTGAGGGTATACACACTACACTGAGGGTATATATACTGTACACTGAGGGTATATATACTGTACACTGAGGGGATACACACTGTACACTGAGGGTATACACACTGTACACTGAGGGGATACACACTGTACACTGAGGGTGTATATATATTGTACACTGTGGGTATACACACTGTACACTGAGGGTATATATACTGTACACTGAGGGTATACACACTGTACACTGAGGGTATACACACTGTACACTGAGGGTATATATACTGTACACTGAGGGTATACACACTGTACACTGAGGGTATACACACTGTACACTGAGGGTATATATACTGTACACTGAGGGTATACACACTGTACATTGAGGGTATACACACTGTACACTGAGGGTATACACACTGTACACTGAGGGTATATATACTGTACACTGAGGGTATACACACTGTACACTGAGGGTATATATACTGTACACTGAGGGTAGACGCACTGTACACTGAGGGTAGACGCACTGTACACTGAGGGTATATATACTGTACACTGAGGGTATACACACTGTACACTGTGGGTATATATACTGTACACTGAGGGTATACACACTGTACACTGAGGGTATACACACTGTACACTGAGGGTATACACACTGAGGGTATATATATTGTACACTGAGGGTAGACGCACTGTACACTGTGGGTATATATACTGTACACTGAGGGTATATATATTGTACACTGAGGGTAGACGCACTGTACACTGAGGGTAGACGCACTGTACACTGTGGGTATATATACTGTACACTGAGGGTATACACACTGTACACTGAGGGTATATATATTGTACACTGAGGGTAGACGCACTGTACACTGAGGGTAGACGCACTGTACACTGAGGGTAGACGCACTGTACACTGTGGGTATATATACTGTACACTGAGGGTATATATATTGTACACTGAGGGTAGACGCACTGTACACTGAGGGTAGACGCACTGTACACTGAGGGTAGACGCACTGTACACTGAGGGTATATATACTGTACACTGTGGGTATATATACTGTACACTGAGGGTATACACACTGTACACTGAGGGTATATATATTGTACACTGAGGGTAGACGCACTGTACACTGAGGGTAGACGCACTGTACACTGAGGGTAGACGCACTGTACACTGAGGGTATATATACTGTACACTGAGGGTATACACACTGTACACTGTGGGTATATATACTGTACACTGAGGGTATATATATTGTACACTGAGGGTAGACGCACTGTACACTGTGGGTATATATACTGTACACTGAGGGTATATATATTGTACACTGAGGGTAGACGCACTGTACACTGAGGGTAGACGCACTGTACACTGAGGGTATATATACTGTACACTGAGGGTATACACACTGTACACTGTGGGTATATATACTGTACACTGAGGGTATATATATTGTACACTGAGGGTAGACGCACTGTACACTGAGGGTAGACGCACTGTACACTGAGGGTAGACGCACTGTACACTGAGGGTAGACGCACTGTACACTGAGGGTATATATACTGTACACTGTGGGTATATATACTGTACACTGAGGGTATACACACTGTACACTGAGGGTATATATATTGTACACTGAGGGTAGACGCACTGTACACTGAGGGTAGACGCACTGTACACTGAGGGTAGGCGCACTGTACACTGAGGGTAGACACACTGTACACTGAGGGTAGACGCACTGTACACTGTGGGTATATATACTGTACACTGAGGGTATACACACTGTACACTGAGGGTATATATATTGTACACTGAGGGTAGACGCACTGTACACTGAGGGTAGACGCACTGTACACTGAGGGTATATATACTGTACACTGAGAGTATACACACTGTACACTGTGGGTATATATACTGTACACTGAGGGTATATATATTGTACACTGAGGGTAGACGCACTGTACACTGTGGGTATATATACTGTACACTGAGGGTATATATATTGTACACTGAGGGTAGACGCACTGTACACTGAGGGTATATATACTGTACACTGAGGGTATACACACTGAGGGTATATATACTGTACACTGAGGGTAGACGCACTGTACACTGAGGGTAGACGCACTGTACACTGAGGGTATATATACTGTACACTGAGGGTATACACACTGTACACTGAGGGTATATATACTGTACACTGAGGGTATATATATTGTACACTGAGGGTAGACGCACTGTACACTGAGGGTAGACGCACTGTACACTGAGGGTATATATACTGTACACTGAGGGTAGACGCACTGTACACTGAGGGTATATATACTGTACACTGAGGGTATACACACTGTACACTGAGGGTATATATACTGTACACTGAGGGTAGACGCACTGTACACTGAGGGTATATATACTGTACACTGAGGGTAGACGCACTGTACACTGAGGGTAGACGCACTGTACACTGAGGGTAGACGCACTGTACACTGAGGGTAGACGCACTGTACACTGAGGGTAGACGCACTGTACACTGAGGGTAGACGCACTGTACACTGAGGGTATATATACTGTACACTGAGGGTATACACACTGTACACTGAGGGTATATATACTGTACACTGAGGGTATATATATTGTACACTGAGGGTAGACGCACTGTACACTGAGGGTAGACGCACTGTACACTGAGGGTATATATACTGTACACTGAGGGTAGACGCACTGTACACTGAGGGTATATATACTGTACACTGAGGGTATATATACTGTACACTGAGGGTAGACGCACTGTACACTGAGGGTATATATACTGTACACTGAGGGTAGACGCACTGTACACTGAGGGTAGACGCACTGTACACTGAGGGTAGACGCACTGTACACTGAGGGTAGACGCACTGTACACTGAGGGTAGACGCACTGTACACTGAGGGTATATATACAGTACACTGAGGGTATACACTGCCTCGGGGTACTGTATATATAATGTGTACAGTGTTACACAGGATGGGACTGTGCACGCAGAGCGGACACCATCTTGTTTTCTCTTTTTCTTGCCCCCATTCCCTTCGCGCACGTTCCCGGGCACTGGACTCGCCGTCCTCGGCTCCGGCCGGACGCTCTTTGTTTGCTGGTTGTTGGGGAATGTGCTGATTCTGGAGAATGTGGTGGAGTCGGGGTCCCGGCAGTCAGCGCCGCATCTGTTTCTGCTGAAGCCGCTGGTTTCTTGGCTTTGTGCACAAGAATCTGTGTGGAGTGAGGAGCCATGAGCAATATCCTGTATATACACAGGGGGTATATATCTGTCTACACTGTGTATATACAGGGGGAATTTACTGAATATGTGTATACACTATGCATACAGGGGGAGTATATCTGTGTATACACTGTATATATACAGGGGGAGTATATCTGTGTATACACTGTATACAGTGGGGAAAAAAAGTATTTAGTCAGTCAGCAATAGTGCAAGTTCCACCACTTAAAAAGATGAGAGGCGTCTGTAATTTACATCATAGGTAGACCTCAACTATGGGAGACAAACTGAGAAAAAAAAATCCAGAAAATCACATTGTCTGTTTTTTTTTCATTTTATTTGCATATTATGGTGGAAAATAAGTATTTGGTCAGAAACAAGCAATCAAGATTTCTGGCTCTCACAGACCTGTAACTTCTTCTTTAAGAGTCTCCTCTTTCCTCCACTCATTACCTGTAGTAATGGCACCTGTTTAAACTTGTTATCAGTATAAAAAGACACCTGTGCACACCCTCAAACAGTCTGACTCCAAACTCCACTATGGTGAAGACCAAAGAGCTGTCAAAGGACACCAGAAACAAAATTGTAGCCCTGCACCAGGCTGGGAAGACTGAATCTGCAATAGCCAACCAGCTTGGAGTGAAGAAATCAACTGTGGGAGCAATAATTAGAAAATGGAAGACATACAAGACCACTGATAATCTCCCTCGATCTGGTGCTCCACGCAAAATCCCACCCCGTGGGGTCAGAATGATCACAAGAACGGTGAGCAAAAATCCCAGAACCACGCGGGGGGACCTAGTGAATGAACTGCAGAGAGCTGGGACCAATGTAACAAGGCCTACCATAAGTAACACACTACGCCACCATGGACTCAGATCCTGCAGTGCCAGACGTGTCCCACTGCTTAAGCCTGTACATGTCCGGGCCCGTCTGAAGTTTGCTAGAGAGCATTTGGATGATCCAGAGGAGTTTTGGGAGAATGTCCTATGGTCTGATGAAACCAAACTGGAACTGTTTGGTAGAAACACAACTTGTCGTGTTTGGAGGAAAAAGAATACTGAGTTACATCCATCAAACACCATACCTACTGTAAAGCATGGTGGTGGAAACATCATGCTTTGGGGCTGTTTCTCTGCAAAGGGGCCAGGACGACTGATCCGGGTACATGAAAGAATGAACGGGGCCATGTATCGTGAGATTTTGAGTGCAAACCTCCTTCCATCAGCAAGGGCATTGAAGATGAAACGTGGCTGGGTCTTTCAACATGACAATGATCCAAAGCACACCGCCAGGGCAACAAAGGAGTGGCTTCGTAAGAAGCATTTCAAGGTCCTGGAGTGGCCTAGCCAGTCTCCAGATCTCAACCCTATAGAAAACCTTTGGAGGGAGTTGAAAGTCCGTGTTGCCAAGCGAAAAGCCAAAAACATCACTGCTCTAGAGGAGATCTGCATGGAGGAATGGGCCAACATACCAACAACAGTGTGTGGCAACCTTGTGAAGACTTACAGAAAACGTTTGACCTCTGTCATTGCCAACAAAGGATATATCACAAAGTATTGAGATGAAATTTTGTTTCTGACCAAATACTTATTTTCCACCATAATATGCAAATAAAATGAAAAAAAAACAGACAATGTGATTTTCTGGATTTTTTTTTCTCAGTTTGTCTCCCATAGTTGAGGTCTACCTATGATGTAAATTACAGACGCCTCTCATCTTTTTAAGTGGTGGAACTTGCACTATTGCTGACTGACTAAATACTTTTTTTCCCCACTGTATATACAGGGGGAGTATAGCTGTGTGTACACTGTATATATACAGGGGGAGTATAGCTGTGTGTACACTGTATATATACAGGGGGAGTATATACTGTATGTACATATGCTGTATAGATACAGGGGGAGTATATCTGTGTACACTATGCATACAGGGGGAGTATATCTGTGTATATACTGTATACAGGGGGAGTATATATATGTGTATACTGTATATATGCAGGGGGAATATATATGTGTCCTACCCACACCTACCCAGACTGGTCAAGGTGGGATTCCAGCCCAACAGAAATATTCCACCTGGAATTCTGCAAGCACCTTCTCCAAGTCCATCGGAGCACCTCCAACAGTGCTTGCCGGGCCGAGCTGGGCAGATTCCCTCTACATCTAACGGTTCTAAAGAGGGCACTGTCATTCCGGGCTCACCTACGTAGGAGCAATCCAAGCTCCCATCACCATAAAGCCCTGACACATGTAGGGGAAACAGAAAAACCAAGACCCTCGGAACAGCTCACCCAAACCCAACCAGACCAGACCACCAATCACAACAACCTGACAAAAGCCGGAGCCAGGAGAGGTACGTAAGTGACTGGAAGAACGACATCATCAGCTCACAGAAACTGACCATGTACCGGAGTCTACAGAGAGACTACAGACTGGCCCCATACCTGGAGAAACTCCCGGACCCCAGAGACCGCAAGATCCTGAGCCGATATAGACTCAGTGCCCACAGTCTGGCCATCGAATCCGGCCGACACAGGCAGAGCTACAAGCCCAGGGAGGAAAGACTGTGCCAACACTGTGACCAGGAGGCCCTGGAGGATGAGACCCACTTCCTGCTACACTGCTCCAAGTACTCAGCAGTGAGGGACACTCACTTCACGAGACTCTCACATCTCTTCCTGGATTTCATCACCATGAAGGAGGAAGAGAAAACATATATCCTGCTGGGGGAAGAAGAGAGAGCAGTGGAGATAGCAGCGCAATATGTGAGCGAATGCCATAGACTGCGAGAAAGAGAACTATGATATGCCATGGACTTCTATAGCCCCATCCTGGATCTGCCCCATATACCTTTCCTACAGCCCCTTCCCAACATCCCTACAGTCCTTATCCCTATTCCCTTCTGTACACCTGCTTTGGCAAAACTAATGTGTATTCAGTCCTGCCAATAAAGCTTCTTTGAATTTGAATACAGGGGGAGTATATCAAATTCAAAGAAGCTTTATTGGCAGGACTAAATACACATTAGTTTTGCCAAAGCAAGTGTACAGAAGGGAATAGTGATAGGGACTGTAGGGATGTTGGGTAGGGGCTGTAGGAAAGGTGGATGGGGCAGATCCAGGATGGGGCTATAGAAGTCCATGGCATAGGGAAAGTGAATGGGGGGATGGGGCAGATCCAGGGTGGGGGCTATAGAAGTCCATGGCATAGGGAAGGTGGATGGGGGCAGATCCAGGATGGGGCTATAGAAGTCCATGGCATAGGGAAAGTGAATGGGGGGGATGGGGCAGATCCAGGGTGGGGGCTATAGAAGTCCATGGCATAGGGAAGGTGGATGGGGGGGATGGGGGCAGATCCAGGGTGGGGGCTATAGAAGTCCATGGCATAGGGAAGGTGGATGGGGGCAGATCCAGGGTGGGGGCTATAGAAGTCCATGGCATAGGGAAAGTGAATGGGGGGGATGGGGCAGATCCAGGGTGGGGGCTATAGAAGTCCATGGCATAGGGAAGGGGGATGGGGTCAGATCCAGGGTGGGGGGCCATAGAAGTCCATGGCATATCATAGTTCTCTTTCTCGCAGTCTATGGCATTCGCTCACATATTGCGCTGCTATCTCCACTGCTCTCTCTTCTTCCCCCAGCAGGATATATGTTTTCTCTTCCTCCTTCATGGTGGTGAAATCCGGGAAGAGATGTGAGAGTCTCCTGAAGTGAGTGTCCCTCACTGCTGAGTACTTGGAGCAGTGTAGCAGGAAGTGGGTCTCATCCTCCAGGGCCTCCTGGTCACAGTGTTGGCACAGTCTTTCCTCCCTGGGCTTGTAGCTCTGCCTGTGTCGGCCGGATTCGATGGCCAGACTGTGGGCACTGAGTCTATACCGGCTCAGGATCTTGCGGTGTCTGGGGTCCGGGAGTTTCTCCAGGTATGGGGCCAGTCTGTAGTCTCTCTGTAGACTCTGGTACATGGTCAGTTTCTGTGAGTTGATGATGTCGTTCTTCCAGTCACTTACGTACCTCTCCTGGCCTTCGTCTACCATCTTCCTGATTCCGGCTTTTGTCAGGTTGTTGTGATTGGTTTTCTGGTCAGGTTGGGTTTGGGTGAGCTGTTCCGAGGGTCCTGGTTTTTCTGTTTCCCCTACATGTGTCAGGGCTTTATGGTGATGGGAGCTTGGATTGCTCCTACGTAGGTGAGCCCGGAATGACAGTGCCCTCTTTAGAACTGTTAGGTTTAGAGGGAATCTGCCCAGCTCGGCCCGGCAAGCACTGTTGGAGGTACTCCGATGGACTTGGAGAAGGTGCTTGCAGAATTCCGGGTGGAATATTTCTGTTGGGCTGGAATCCCACGTTGACCAGTCTGGGTAGGTGTGAGGGCCCCAGACTTCGCTGCCATACAGGAGGATTGGGGCGATGATAGTCAAAGATTTTTAACCAGACCCTCACTGGTGGCTTCAGATGGTAGTTTCCTTCAGATGGCATAGAAGGTTTTGCTGGCCTTGTCTTTCAGGGTCTCTATGTCTTGTTTGAAGCTCCCTGACCGGTGAATCTCTATCTGCGTACAGCAGGAATTTCACCTGCGTGTCGTGGAGGGTGAGACCTGGTGCTGTGGAAGATTCCAGAGCGGTAGCCAGCTCGTTGATGTAAATGTTGAAGAGCGTTGGGCTTAGGCTGCAGCCTTGTCTGACTCCCCGGCTCTGCTGGAAATAGGCCGTTCTTCTGCCGTTCGCACTCACACTGCAGAGGTATATATACAGGGGGAGTATATATGTGTATATGCTGTGTATATATACAGGGGGAGTATATATGTGTAACGGGGTCTACCAAGATTGAGTACCTCTTTCAGTACCACCCCGTGTTTTCGGAGGTCCGCTCTGCGTTGGCTGGAGTCTGAATGAATGACGCTGGCTGGAATTCCTTGGTTACATGGACGCATATAAAAGATCACTGCTTCTCCATGTATTTCCAGTCTGACAACACTTTACTCACAGGACACAGAATATATCACACAGATACAGAGGGCAAGCCAATAGAAAAGCGGCAGGCCAGACATACATTACAAAAGCCGCAGGTGGCCGGAGCCTGCCGATGTTTACTGTGGGAATTACAAAGGTGGGGGGAGGGCGGACGCTGATGCATTAGGGACATGCATCGCACATAGAACCTATTATACATACATATAACTGCACTACATATTCTGGGTGCTGAGTGGTTCTGTAACACGGCTCCCCTTTTCAGCGACGCGATCGGCATACAGAGTCTGATCCTCAACGGATCGGTTTGGGGATGACCGAAGTTTATGGGGTTGGTACAAGTTCCATTTGTCGACTTAGTCCATCGGCGTTACCGTTTTGTTTGCCGGGTCTGTGGTGGATGGTGAAGTCCAGAGGTTGTAGGGCTAAACTCCACCGCAGCAATCTGGCATTGTCTCCAGAGACCCGATTAAGCCAGACTAGGGGATTATGGTCCGTTAGGAGGGAAAACTGTCGTCCATACAAATATGGTTGCAGCTTCTTGAGTGCCCATACTACCGCCAGGCACTCCTTCTCGATGGCCGCATAGCTTACTTCACGGCGCAGTAGTTTCCGACTCAGGTAAGCTACCGGGTGTTCTTGGCCGTCCGGCCCGACTTGGCTCAGTACTGCCCCCAATCCAAACATAGAAGCGTCTGTGTGAAACAGGAAACGTTTAGTTGGATCGGGTGCGGCCAATACAGGGGTATTGGTGAGGGCGTCCTTTAGTTGGCGGAAGGCTTCCTCACACTCTGAGGTCCAGGTTACCTGGCGGGGTTGGTTCTTACGGGTCAGATCAGTGAGGGGCTTGGCTACGCTGCTGTAATTGGGAACGAATTTCCTGTAATACCCCGCTGTCCCTAGAAACTCCATGACCTGGGTTTTAGTGCGTGGGATGGGCCATTTGGCTATGGCCTCAATCTTGGCTGGTTCTGGTCGTTGTTTCCCACTTCGCACCCAATGCCCTAAATACTGAACCTCTGCTTTGCCCACGTGACACTTGTTTGGGTTCAGGGTGATTCCGGCCTGGTGGATCCTGTCCAATACTGTCTCTAGGTGATTTAGATGCTCTTCCCATGTCGCACTGTAGATGGCGATGTCGTCCAGGTAGGCACAAGCATAGTCCTGGAGACCATCCAGAAGCCTGTCAGCCAGCCTTTGGAAGGTCGCCGGGGCATTCTTCATCCCGAATGGCATAACTCGAAACTGGAATAAGCCAAACGGGGTGACAAATGCCGACTTGGGAATAGCGTCAGGACTAAGGGGCATCTGCCAGTAGCCTTTGCATAGATCGATGGTGGTCCAATAGTTTGCCCCCGCCAGCCGGTCTAACAACTCATCCACACGCGGCATGGGATATGCATCCGTCACTGTTTTCTCATTGAGCTTACAATAGTCTACACCTAAACGGCGACATTATAGGTTGTGTCGGCTATTTTCCCCACTACCTGGTAGGGCCCCTGCCATGCAGCTTGAAACTTATTCTGCTCAGTAGGCTCTAACACCAGGACCTTCTGTCCTATTTCCAAAGTGCGCTCTCTGGCCCTCCGATGGTACCATACGCGCTGGCGCCGCTGGGTCGCCTGCATGTTCTCACGTACAGCCTGAGTCAGCTCCTGTAGGCGGTCCTGGAATTCCAGCACATAGGGTACAATAGGTACCCCTTCTATGAGGCCCTCCCCTTCCCAGTGTTCTAAAACTAAGTCTAGGGGTCCCCTTGCCAGTCTCCTGTATACCAGCTCAAACGGGGAGAACCCCGTGGATTTTTGGGGCACCTCCCGATAGGCAAACAGGAGGTGTGGCAAGAATTTCTCCCAGTCCCTGTAGGTCCTGGTAAAAGTCCCAATGAGCTGTTTTAATGTCCCTTTAAAGCATTCACACAACCCCTTGGTTTGCGGGTGGTACGGGGCGCTTCTAATGGACTTTACGCCGCACAGCTTCCACAGTTGGTTGGTCACCTTTGCTGTAAACTGGGTACCCTGGTCCGAGATAATCTCCCGGGGAAATCCAACCCGTGAGAAAACCTGGAGCAGGGCGGCCGCCACCGTCTCTGCCAGTATGTTAGGTAACGCAACCGCCTCTGGATACCGTGTGGCATAAGCTACCACTGTCAATATATACCTTTTCCCGAACGGACTGGGTTTGGCTAACAGCCCTATCAGATCGACTGCTACTCAGCTAAATGGTTCTGTCATGATCTGAATTTGATCTGACAGTTTTAAAAGCACAGAGTGAACTTTTTTTCCTTTTGGCAAGTTGCCAAAGTGACTTGACTGTCCCCGGTGGTGGTTAGTGGTATCGCACTTTAGGTTTAATGCACACATAATTATGAATCAGGTGTGGGGCTCTATAAATGAGTCTCAGGGTGTGTAATCACTGCTGGTGATATTCATTCATTGATTCTGAGTTGGTGAGAGCCTGGTGGAAGGATGGAGCTGAGGAGGAGTCCTGCGCAGCTTAGCCAGGGGGGACGTGTGTCAGCTATGGCGTCTGGACGAAGGGCTGGCATGGCGTAGTGGGGTCGCAGTGATGGTGTCGGCAGGAAGTGTCTGCATGGACTGGTGGAGTGGCGACTATGGAGAGTGGCACTCACCATGTGGGACTTGGCTGCTGAGCTGGACTCAAGCATGCTTGCCTTCGTGGCAGAAGCTGAACTCATCTTTGGGACTCTGTTACTAAGCAGCAGCAACTGGTGGTGGACTCTGCTCCAAGGCTGCACTATGGTGATGGATCCGGGTGGAGGAGAAGACGCACGCAGGTGGAGGGCTCTGTTGCAGGAGCATAAGCACAGAGCATAAAGCTAAGAGTTGTTTCCCCTGTATTGTCTTCTTTCCTCATGTGTGTTGTTAGTGCAGTGGTGGGATTAGTTTCCGCACCGACCAATTCCCTAGTGAGGGTTTAGGGTCAGGGCGAGCAAGGGCTTTGAGGTACGCGTGCGGCGCCCGGTGCGGAACCGGCATAGGGAACGTTAGGAGTGCAGGGACACTGGCTCAGGGGAGCTCAGGAGGTCTCCACTTCCCTTTTCCCTATAGCAGGGCCCACCATTGTTAATGTTTCCCAGGTCCCCCTTATTACTTAAATTCGCCACTGGAGGTGCTGTATCCAGGGTCACGTGTGTTATGGGTTCGCCTTGCGGTAACCGCTGCGTCCAGACACACGTTGACCCTGACATTATCACCAGCCCTACAGTGTGTTTTTTTTTTTTCTGGTGAGCTTTTGGCCATGTGGAGTCCTGTGAGCAATTGTCAGGGTCTAGGGCCTTTGGCCATGTGGTGACCTGTGAGCAATTGTCAGGGTCTAGGGCCTTTGGCCATGTGGTGACCTGTGAGCAATTGTCAGGGTCTAGGGCCTTTGGCCATGTGGTGACCTGTGAGCAGTTGCTGCTGGGCTTCACTGAGGTGACTGGGAGCGTCATGGAGTGTTTAAGCCGCTGCAGCAGCAGTTATCTGGGTCTGGGGCCTCTGCTGAGAAAAAAAAAAAAAAAAAAATGGCGGCTGTGATCTGGCTAAAAGCCCCTAGAGTCGCTGCTGGGGAGTGGGACTTGCTCATGCACGCGGGCGTACCCAGGCAGGTGGGAGGAATGGTGCCCCACGGAGCTGCTTGGTATTCCCCAAGGTGAAGGGGTACGTTCCAGTGATGAGCAGACTGGTGTAGAGTCCACGGGGCTCACGCCAAATCTTTTATGCCGCCCCCTCCTGGTCGTGTGGAGGTGACCAGCGAGTGTATGTTCCTCCATATCCGGTCCCTTCTCCTCCTGGTGTGAGCAGCAGGTGTGCTGGGGGGGAGTAGGGACAAATCTCAACCCTCGCCATTAACCAACCCTGGGAGGTGCAGACCTCATGGTGAAGAGGGTTGGAGGGTGGTGACCCCTTGGTGAATAGCGGGGGTGTGAGTGTGGTGATGCAGGGGGACGCCTCTGCTGTCTAGTTCAGAATGAGTTCACCAATTGTGACAAACAAATGTGTGCTATGAACGTTTAGGTCCGGACCTGTGTGTGAACGAGCGTGTATGGGTGCCACCAAAAAACATCTTGTGGAAGTGTGTTGTGGAGCCTGGTCAGCTCATAACAAACATACACATACATAAACTCGTTCCCCAGGTCGGCGCTGTGGAGATGAGTGGTGCCTCCAAAATGAACTGTATTGCCAATACCAGCGGTGTGTTTGTCATAAACCTGAAGTGTCAGGTAGTGGTGGGGTGAACTCAGGATCTGGGCGTCCCCACTGTAGGTGTTTCCCTAATGAGGAGTGGTCTTGAGGGTCCAGAGGCCCCTCATTAAGGAGGGGGTACTGTCATGATCTGAATTTGATCTGACAGTTTTAAAAGCACAGTGAACTTTTTTCCTTTTGGCAAGTTGCCAAAGTGACTTGACTGTCCCCGGTGGTGGTTAGTGGTATCGCACTTTAGGTTTAATGCACACATAATTATGAATCAGGTGTGGGGCTCTATAAATGAGTCTCAGGGTGTGCAATCACTGCTGGTGATATTCATTCATTGATTCTGAGTCGGTGAGAGCCTGGTGGAAGGATGGAGCTGAGGAGGAGTCCTGCGCAGCTTAGCCAGGGGGGACGTGTGTCAGCTATGGTGTCTGGACGAAGGGCTGGCATGGCGTGGTGGGGTCGCAGTGATGGTGTCGGCAGGAAGTGTCTGCATGGACTGGTGGAGTGGCGACTATGGAGAGTGGCACTCACCATGTGGGACTTGGCTGCTGAGCTGGACTCAAGCATGCTTGCCTTCGTGGCAGAAGCTGAACTCATCTTTGGGACTCTGTTACTAAGCAGCAGCAACTGGTGGTGGACTCTGCTCCAAGGCTGCACTATGGTGATGGATCCGGGTGGAGGAGAAGACGCACGCAGGTGGAGGGCTCTGTTGCAGGAGCATAAGCACAGAGCGTAAAGCTAAGAGTTGTTTCCCCTGTATTGTCTTCTTTCCTCATGTGTGTTGTTAGTGCAGTGGTGGGATTAGTTTCCGCACCGACCAATATCCTAGTGAGGGTTTAGGGTCAGGGCGAGCAAGGGCTTTGAGGTACGCGTGCGGCGCCCGGTGCGGAACCGGCATAGGGAACGTTAGGAGTGCAGGGACACTGGCTCAGGGGAGCTCAGGAGGTCTCCACTTCCCTTTTCCCTATCGCAGGGCCCACCATTGTTAATGTTTCCCAGGTCCCCCTTATTACTTAAATTCGCCACTGGAGGTGCTGTATCCAGGGTCACGTGTGTTATGGGTTCGCCTTGCGGTATCATCTGCGTCCAGACACACGTTGACCGTGACAGGTTCCTCCACAATGGGGAGGGGGCGTAATCTGGCCTTGCATCGATTCCCCCCTCTTGCCAATGCGCTGACAACTGTCACAGGTCTGGCAGTACTGACGAGCATCATAGGTTACCCCCGGCCAAAAGAAGTTTTGTGTCAGACGATGCCTGGTGCGACTAACGCCGAAGTGCCCGGCCAAGGGTATATCATGAGAGATTCGCTGTAGCTCCTGCCTATACTTCTTGGGAACTACCAGCTGTTTTATAGTGGGGCTCGTCCCGGTGTGGTGCTGCTCTGTGATCCGGTAGAGGAGTCCCTGCTTCCATACAAACTGTTCCCCTTCCAGTACCCCTCTCCCCTCCTGTGCCGTCCCATGATATCCCTCTAATGAATGATCCTCAAGTAACTCCCTCTTAAATTCATCTGGGGTGGCCCAAGAAATGTGTCTGGCTATGGGAATACGTGCAGGGCTGGGATGTTTTACCTGGGCCTCTGAGTGTGATTCCGCCTCCGCAGCTCGAGCTTGTCTCCGGGTGGTCACAGGATAGGTCTCAGCCAGAGGGGCCACCGAGAATGCAGACAACATGGGCCCCAAGTCATTTCCCAGCAAGACGTCTGCAGGCAAATCCTCCATCAAGCCGACCTCAACAAGGCCATCCCCGACTCCCCAGTTCAGGTGAATCCTGGCAGTGGGTAGTCGATGTATGGCTCCCCCTGCTACACGGACTGCCACTGTCCGGTCCGTCTTCTCTTGGTCCCGGACGAGATGAGGCTTCACAAGGGTCAAAGTTGCCCCGGAATCTTAGTCCCTGCATACGTTTCCCATTAACCCACACGACTTGTCAATGCTGTTGTCGATTATCTGCCCGGGCTGCCTGCACGGGGTCTACTTCATGCATCACTTCCTCCATCTCTTCCACCCCTTGGTTAATCGTAGCCCCCAATGCCGGGTCAGCTTCGCCTTGGTGGCAGTGTACAGCAGCCCGGCTGAAGGTAGCTGTTCCCGCCTTTGGCCACTGGGTATGCTGAGTCCGGTTGGGGCATTGTCTTTGCAGGTGGCCCAGCTGACGACAGGTGTGGCATCGCGCCCCAGGGGGACTGTTGTAGGCCGGGTTTCTAGCTGGTCCCCCTACAATCTTCGGTGGTTTGGGGCCCTCCAGGTTCATGGGTGGGCCCCTAGTGACCACCTTTGATCCAGACAACTGCGGCCTCCTGGCATCATGATGTTCATCGGCCAGACGAGCGGCTTCCTCAAGAGTCGTTGGCCGCCTGTCCCGAAGCCATTCCTGTGTCTCGCGGTTTAGTCCTTTAAAGAATCGTTCCAACAGGAAGAGCTGGAGGACGTCCTCCTTAGTGGTTGCTTGGCTCCCTTGTACCCACTGTAGCAGTTACCGCCGTAATTTACAGGCCCATTCAGCGTGGGTATCGGTTACGCGTTTTATAAGTCCGCAGAACTTTTGGAGGTAGGCCTCTGGTGTCATCGCATACCGGGCCAAGATCACTTCTTTGATCTGGTCAGAGTCCATACAGTCCTCATCAGATACCGTGCGATAGGCGTCCGCTGCCCGGCCTGTCAGCTTGCTGGCCAGAATCTGAACCCGTTCCTCTGGCTTTACTTGATGAAGGGCACACTGCCGCTCAAAGTCCTGCAGAAAGCCATCAATGTCTTCCTCTGCCTCCCCCAACTGTCGGAAGGCATTGTTACTGGATCTTTTTGTGGCTTACTGTTGAAGGTACCTGGTCGAAGGCCAGAGCTCCCCCTGCTCGCTGACTCTCCTCTCTCCGCTCTGCCATCTCCATCTTGGCCAGCTCCACTTTGGTCCGCTCTGCCATCTCCATCTTGGCTAGCTCTATCCTGGTCCGCTCGGCCATCTTTTCCTTCAGATCAGTACGCACATCAGTCATTACCTCTCGTATGATCTCTACTGCAGGGTTTGGGCCATAGAACGCCAGTCTGTTCTTTACCTCCCTCTGGAATTCGGTCTCCTCCACATTCACATTGGGGGGCGCTGCACTGTCGTGTTCCATGATGGCTGCTATCAAATCCGCTTTTGTTTTGTTGCTGGCGATCAACCCTCGGGCTTCCACCAGGTCTTTTAATGTAGTCCTCTTTAACTTCTGGCAGTTGTTTTCCATTCATTCCTTTCCTCCTGTAGAAGGGGTATCAAATCCCGCTGTCTGCCACCAGTGAAACGGGGTCTACCCAGGCTGGGGTACCTCTTTCAGTACCACCCCGTGTTTTCGGAGGTCCGCTCTGCGTTGGCTGGAGTCTGAATGAAGGACGCTAGCTGGAATTCCTTTGAATGCATGGGCGCATATAAAAGATCACTGCTTCTCCATGTATTTCCAGTCTGACAACACTTTACTCACAGGACACAGAATATATCACACAGATACAGAGGGCCGGCCAATAGACAAGCGTCAGGCCAGACATGCATTACAAAAGCAGCAGGTGGCCGGAGCCTGCGTATGTTTACTGTGGGAATTACAAAGGTAGGGGGAGGGCGGACACTGCTGATTCATTAGGGGCATGCATCTCACATGGAACCTATTATATCTACATATAACTGCACAACATATTCTGGGTGCTGAGTGGTTCTGTAACAGAACCAACCCCGCCAGGTAACCTGGACCTCAGAGTGTGAGGAAGCCTTTCGCCAACTAAAGGACGCCCTCACCAATCCCCCTGTATTGGCCGCACTTGATCCAACTAAACGTTTCCTGGTTCACACAGACGCTTCTATGTTTGGATTGGTGGCAGTACTGAGCCAAGTCGGGCCGGACGGCCAAGAACACCCGGTAGCTTACCTGAGTCGGAAACTACTGCCCCGTGAAGTAAGCTATGCGGCCATCGAGAAGGAGTGCCTGGCGGTAGTATGGGCACTCAAGAAGTTGCAACCATATTTGTATGGACGACAGTTTTCCCTCCTAACGGACCATAATCCCCTAGTCTGGCTTAATCGGGTCTCTGGAGACAACGCCAGATTGCTGCGGTGGAGTTTAGCCCTACAACCTCTGGACTTCACCATCCACCACAGACCCGGCAAACAAAATGGTAACGCCGATGGACTTAGTCGACAAACGGAATTTGTACCAACCCCATAAGCTTCGGTCATCCCCAAACCGATCCGTTGAGGATCAGACTGTGTATGCCGATCGCGTCGCTGAAAAGGGGAGCCGTGTTACAGAACCACTCAGCACCCAGAATATGTTGTGCTTTTATATGTATATATAATAGGTTCCATGTGAGATGCATGTCCCTAATGTATCAGCAGTGTCCGCCCTCCCCCCACTTTTGTAATTCCCACAGTAAACATCCGCAGGCTCCGGCCACCTGCGGCTTTTGTAATGCATGTCTGGCCTGACGCTTGTCTATTGGCTGGCCCTCTGTATCTGTGTGATATATTCTGTGTCCTGTGAGTAAAGTGTTGTCAGACTGGAAATACATGGAGAAGCAGTGATCTTTTATATGCGCCCATGCACTCGAGGAATTCCAGCCAGCGTCCTTCATTCAGACTCCGGCCAACGCAGAGCAGACCTCCGAAAATACGGGGTGGTACTGAAAGAGGTACCCCAGCTTGGTAGACCTCGTTACATGGATGGCCTGGTTCATGTAATTAAATGAATAGCCTTTGCGTTGGTGGGTGGTGGCGCCGTGTGACCTGGAGAGTACGCGGAATCCACCGCTTGTGTGACAGGCCTCATAGAAGATTGATTCCACTATTTTCCATTTGCTGTGGACACTGATCTAGCACCCCCTCTCTCTCAGGTCTCTAGGCCATGTAATCCAGTGTGGATGGCACATCACTTACTCATCACTCCCATTATTACAGTGGCTCCCTATCTTAACGTTCAGCAGTCTTGTGTACTCATCAAGGCTTACTGTTACAGCCGAAACGTTTGTATGTGACTGCAAATAAAACTCTTCAATTATGAGAAAAAGTTGAGTGCCAAAAATTATTTTCTGGTAAGCGTAGGAAGATGACAGGCCATCGAGGTACAAGGCCAGGTGACCGGAGGGTCACATCCTGGCTTGATCTTCCAGGGTCGGTTACTCCACCTGTGGCATGCACACAGAGCGGAGGTAGCGATAAGCTTGGAAAGATGACAGGCCATAGAGGTACAAGGCCAGGTGACCTGTGGATCACAACCTGGCTTCTCCAAACATATCCATAGTTTAGCAATGGTCAATGGAGCAGATCTGTATTCTTCCAAACGGGGCTGAAAACCCCCAGGTTGTTTCCTGTAGAATGATAGCTCCGTGCCCTCCTGATAGTGCCCTGATGAATTGTCTGCAGTCCTGCTCTGGTCCTTTGGGTGTTAGGATGTCTTGGCAGAATCTCTGGCTGTCTCTCTGAGTCTCTTTTTACAGAGGCATGTCCTTCAGTCCAGCTTTCCAGATAAGGGAAAGAATGATGATGAGATAAAGTAGCATTACTTGATTATTTATTCTATTTGCATAGTTTTTCACTCTCCTTTCATAGTCGACAAACTGGCTCCATACCATAATGTATAATTAGCATATCAGCAAACACTAGTCATCAATGATAAGCGCACACTATGTTATATGGAATATCCGCTTACCAGTCAAGACTGTGGAGACCTGTGTGTTGTCATAAGCAGTGCCTTCACTCCCCCCCCCTTCCCACCAATCCCCCAAAGAATACACCGGCAGACCTAGATGGGCTGAACAGGTCGGTCACAGTTTATTAATTACCTAAGCAGAGAACGGCAATTACATTTCGTAACGGGCGGCTCGTGGCTGAGATCCTGTCCGCGATCGACAGGCGATTTGGCCAACGAACGGTCACGAACCTTTGCCCTCCTCTACTTCTTCCGCCACGGAGGATCCTGTGTACGACCTACACAGGACTCCGACCCCCACCCATCAACATCAGGGCCTGTTCAACCCCATCCTGCAAGCTGGACAAAAATATATCGAGGCCAATGTCCGTAAGGTGAACGCCGTCCTATCTTAATAATCCCGTGTTGTTTCCTTCCAGCTGGTGGTGACGAACCACAATACCACATTTTCCCCTCACGAATTTTGCCATCCGCGCATTGAACTTTTTTCTTACTCACTCTGTGGCTTTTTCATCTCTTGCACCTCGCCAGACGGCTCGTGGTATCATTTGTGACCACACCAATACCATATTCGTGAATACACATGTAAAACGTTCGATGTCTTGTCATCCATTGGTAAAGATCAGCGATTTTACGCTTGCCAAGATCATTGCCCCCAACGTGTAACACCATTATCACCGGGCGCTTCACCCTCCTGGAGATGACAACCATCTCTTGGAACACTTGTTGTCATCGGAGGCCTCTTATCCCTCTCCAGTTGACTTCCAGACCCGGAAGTCTAGACTCTTTCCACCAGGCCGGAGCTCAATAGACATATGAATGTCCCAGAACCCAAACTTCCACTCCTGTAAGAGATAAAATGTGTTATTTCAACAAATCAGGCCTTATGTATCTAGCGAAGCATGCGGATTTCCATCGACCCATTCTCTGCACCTCGGCCCCCGATACTCCTGCCCTCGCTGCTTCTGTGGCTGCCCCGATTCGGAAAGAATGCGTCCTGTATTCCTTCGGATTAGCGCCGGATTTTTCTAAGCATAATGTGAAAATTTCCTGAAATTGATATTTGTTAAGAGGGGACCCATCTGTATGAGAGAGAAAAAATCTGCTTTCGTGTCTTATTAACGCATAACCTTTGACTATTTTAAGTGGGCATACTGGGCCATCTGCTGATTTCACCAGCACCCATGTGCCTCTCCCAGTTGGGTCACACTTGGATTTTCGCGCTCGTATGCGCAGAGCGTCGCTGCATATGACTATGTCCTCGTTAATTAACCCGCCTTCTGACGCATTTTTTGACCGTGGTAGTAATTCGCTAATGCGCAGTTCTCCGAAAAAGGCGATGGCTGCTGATATGAGGGTCGCCTCGTATTGCGATTTGCAGACTGATGGCGCTCTTGAAATAATGTCATGCAATAATCTCAGTGAAATGGGCCGGCAACATTCTTGGCTTGGTTGAAGCCCTTTCCAGCCTTCAATTGCTTGCTTGATGAAAGAGTATTGTTACATCGGCCCACCCCAATAGTTGAAAGAAGGCTAAACCCGATCATTTCCGTTGCGCCGACGTACCCGTCGCCCCTCCTTCCTTTAGCCGAACCAAAAATTCTGTCGTCACTTCGCATCTTGCTCGGTCGCATTTGTCTCCTGGCCTACCCTGAATTAATGAGCACCATTCCTCCCAAGCCTTACCATAGACCTGCCAGGTAGCCGGTGAAACTGAGGCGCGGAGTAAGGGCATCAGTGATTGGCCGCTGTGTCCCATAGGGATGGCGGACACTGAATGCCCGAAGGTTACGCCTTGGGAAGCTGGATTCTGAAGGCCTGCCAATCGGAAGATAAAAGTGGGTTAATGAGATTATCATCTATCTCCGCCACTACTGTGGCTCGGCCCCAGATATTGTTTTCCAAGCATAGTAGTGCTAACCGGCGTAAAAGAGCGGGTATGGGCAAAGAAGCAGATGACATATGGTTCAAGCTCTTAGCGGTTGTCATATTTTAAGTTTGAAAGCGAATGTTCGAGTTTCTCAACTGCTTGGCCCATATCTCGACAGATGCAACTAATGAGAAAATTTCCAACAGGCTGGATGGCGCCCGCAGCTTGTTGTGGTCCATAACTTTGGCCAGTTGCTTTTGCACCATTGGGCATTGTAGATTGCTGCAGAACCGTGTTTTTTCCTCCACCCTACTGTGAGCCCTACGTCTTTGCTTGACGTGTCGTCAGCCATGACGCATGTGTGACCGTTGTATGATTGCAGGAAAGTTTTCCACACAACCAAGTCTACTGTTAACGAGCGAGTGAGCCTAATTCCATGGCCAGGCTGGGAAAAGCCCTTTGTTGCCAACGATAATCGGCGAGAGAATGCTCCACCGACCGGCATTACGCGGCAGGCAAATGTCAGTAGGCCCGGCAAGGCCTGCATCTGCTTGAGGGTGACTTTTTAAACTGTACGAAGCCTTCCAGCATCTGTAGAGTTTTCTGAATTTTCTCTGTAGGTAACCGAAAAACCATCGCATTGGTGTCTATTTCGATGCCCAAGAAAGGCAGTACATTACATGGTTCGACTGCTTTTTCGGGTGATAGCGGGACGCCTAAATGCCGTGCTTTAAGTTTGGCTGGTAGGAGGGAGCAGAGTTTAGAATTTTTGGGACTGACGAACAAAAAATTGTTGAGGTAGTGAATCAGAGAATTGCTGCCTGTCTCATAACGGACTACCCGATGTAGGAACGTACTGAGAACCCGGAACTGCAAACGCCTGGAGCCAGATGTCCATGGTTTGTGCCATGTTCGGTCTATTTCTATCATACACCCGTTCGCTCGTCCTCCTTTCTCTAGCCACTGTCTGTTGATCAGCTGACAATCATTATTATTCCATATTTTCGGTCTGGTCTCCTGATCTATGCGTGCACCTAGCGGGCTGATTCCACAGAAAAAGGCGTCCTTGTGTAAACTGGCGGACTGAAATGTTGTGGTGCTTTCATCAGTACCGCATGGTAGCGTTAGGTGTTGTATTAGCTCCTTCATCGCTGAGGCTAGCGCATTCTCCCTTGTGGTCACCCTGTTCACCATTAATTCATCGTTGACCCTGGAACACTCACCGCTGGGTGACGCTGGAGCAGTGGTGACTGATGCTGGTGGAACCCCGGCTCCCGCAGGAGGGGTAATAACCAAGGATGGAGGACCTCCGGCTCCCGTGGCTGGATGGGCCGGGGGATTGAGAGCGTCTTGCCGGCTGATAGCCACATTTGGAGCGTGTGACTGACTGTCAGGCGCTGGAGCGTGAGTGAAGCCAAGTGATGGCGGAACTCTAGCTTCCAAGTGAGTGACCGCCGGAGGGAAAAGGAAGTTCTGACCTGGGTACCTGGACTTAACCCCTGTAGGTGTGGCCATAGATGCCTTCCCCTTTAGGGACCACTGGACAGCAGGGCATCCCAATTAGTACATCACCGAGGGGAGTGGTGCAGGGGGGGTGAATTGGGCACTGTCCGTATTTTATTAGCTTTGTCCATGGCGCTCCACAGTCAGAGGCGCAGTACTGTGCCTGCCATATTACAGGCTCACACAAGCAAAAGTATTCTTCTTGGTTTGCTAAAAATAGTCATTAAGATACAAAGCTGTGTCTCCACACCCTGTCTAGTGTATATGCAGGGGTATATACGTGTATACACACAGTGTATATGCAGGGGTATATACGTGTATACACACAGTGTATAGGCAGGGGTATAGATGTGTATACACACAGAGGAGAAGGGCGAAGAAGAGACAGAAAGGAGGGAAGAGGAAAGGAGAGGAGAAGGGAGAGAAGAGGAAGGGCGAAGAAGAGACAGAAAGGAGGGAAGAGGAAAGGAGAGGAGAAGGCAGAGAAGAGGAAGGGCGAAGAAGGGACAAAGGAGGGAAGAGGAGAAGGGAGAGAAGAAGAAGAGACAGAAAGGAGGGAAGAGGAAAGGAGAGGAGAAGGGAGAGAAGAAGAGACAGAGGAGGGAAGAGGAAAGGAAAGGAGAAGGGAGAGAAGAGGAATGGCGAAGAAGAGACAAAAAGGAGGGAGGAGGTAAGAGGGAAGGGAGAGAAGAGGAAGGGCGAAGAAGGGACAGAAAGGGAAGAGGAAAGGAGAGAAGGGAGAGAAGAGGAAGGGCGAAGAAGGGACAGAAAGGAGGGAAGAGGAAAGGAGAGGAGAAGGGAGAGAAGAGGAAGGGACAGAAAGGAGGGAAGAGGAAAGGAGAGAAGGGAGAGAAGAGGAAGGGCGAAGAAGAGACAGAAAGGAGGGAAGAGGAAAGGAGAGGAGAAGGCAGAGAAGAGGAAGGGCGAAGAAGGGACAAAGGAGGGAAGAGGAAAAGAGAGGAGAAGGGAGAGAAGAAGAAGAGACAGAAAGGAGGGAAGAGGAAAGGAGAGGAGAAGGGAGAGAAGAGGAAGGGCGAAGAAGAGACAAAAAGGAGGGAGGAGGTAAGAGGGAAGGGAGAGAAGAGGAAGGGCGAAGAAGGGACAGAAAGGAGGGAAGAGGAAAGGAGAGGAGAAGGGAGAGAAGAGGAAGGGCGAAGAAGGGACAGAAAGGAGGGAAGAGGAAAGGAGAGGAGAAGGGAGAGAAGAGGAAGGGCGAAGAAGAGACAGAAAGGAGAGGAGAAGGGAGAGAAGAGGAAGGGCGAAGAAGGGACAAAGGAGGGAAGAGGAAAGGAGCGGAGAAGGGAGAGAAGAGGAAGGGCGAAGAAGAGACAGAAAGGAGAGGAGAAGGGAGAGAAGAGGAAGGGCGAAGAAGGGACAAAGGAGGGAAGAGAAAAGGAGCGGAGAAGGGAGAGAAGAGGAAGGGCGAAGAAGAGACAGATAGGAGAGGAGAAGGGAGAGAAGAGGAAGGGCGAAGAAGAGACAAAGGAGGGAAGAGGAAAGGAGAGGAGAAGGGAGAGAAGAGGAAGGGCGAAGAAGGGACAGAAAGGAGGGAAGAGGAAAGGAGAGGAGAAGGGAGAGAAGAGGAAGGGCGAAGAAGGGACAGAAGGAGGGAAGAGGAAAGGAGAGGAGAAGGGAGAGAAGAGGAAGGGCGAAGAAGAGACAAAGGAGGGAAGAGGAAAGGAGAGGAGAAGGGAGAGAAGAGGAAGGGCGAAGAAGAGACAGATAGGAGAGGAGAAGGGAGAGAAGAGGAAGGGCGAAGAAGGGACAGAAAGGAGGGAAGAGGAAAGGAGAGGAGAAGGGAGAGAAGAGGAAGGGCGAAGAAGGGACAGAAAGGAGGGAAGAGGAAAGGAGAGGAGAAGGGAGAGAAGAGGAAGGGCGAAGAAGGGACAGAAGGAGGGAAGAGGAAAGGAGAGGAGAAGGGAGAGAAGAGGAAGGGCGAAGAAGAGACAAAGGAGGGAAGAGGAAAGGAGAGGAGAAGGGAGAGAAGAGGAAGGGCGAAGAAGAGACAGAAAGGAGAGGAGAAGGGAGAGAAGAGGAAGGGCGAAGAAGAGACAAAGGAGGGAAGAGGAAAGGAGAGGAGAAGGGAGAGAAGAGGAAGGGCGAAGAAGAGACAGAAAGGAGAGGAGAAGGGAGAGAAGAGGAAGGGCGAAGAAGAGACAAAGGAGGGAAGAGGAAAGGAGAGGAGAAGGGAGAGAAGAGGAAGGGCGAAGAAGAGACAGAAAGGAGAGGAGAAGGGAGAGAAGAGGAAGGGCGAAGAAGAGACAAAGGAGGGAAGAGGAAAAGAGAGGAGAAGGGAGAGAAGAGGAAGGGCGAAGAAGGGACAGAAAGGAGGGAAGAGGAAAGGAGAGGAGAAGGGAGAGAAGAGGAAGGGCGAAGAAGGGACAGAAGGAGGGAAGAGGAAAGGAGAGGAGAAGGGAGAGAAGAGGAAGGGCGAAGAAGAGACAAAGGAGGGAAGAGGAAAGGAGAGGAGAAGGCAGAGAAGAGGAAGGGCGAAGAAGGGACAAAGGAGGGAAGAGGAAAAGAGAGGAGAAGGGAGAGAAGAGGAAGGGCGAAGAAGAGACAAAAAGGAGGGAGGAGGTAAGAGGGAAGGGAGAGAAGAGGAAGGGCGAAGAAGGGACAGAAAGGAGGGAAGAGGAAAGGAGAGGAGAAGGGAGAGAAGAGGAAGGGCGAAGAAGGGACAGAAAGGAGGGAAGAGGAAGGGAGAGAAGAGGAAGGGCGAAGAAGAGACAGAAAGGAGGGAAGAGGAAAGGAGAGGAGAAGGGAGAGAAGAGGAAGGGTGAAGAAGGGACAGAAAGGAGGGAAGAGGAAAGGAGAGGAGAAGGGAGAGAAGAGGAAGGGCGAAGAAGGGACAGAAAGGAGGGAAGAGGAAAGGAGAGGAGAAGGGAGAGAAGAGGAAGGGACAGAAAGGAGGGAAGAGGAAAGGAGAGGAGAAGGCAGAGAAGAGGAAGGGCGAAGAAGGGACAAAGGAGGGAAGAGGAAAAGAGAGGAGAAGGGAGAGAAGAAGAGACAGAGAAGGGAAGAGGAAAGGAGAGGAGAAGGGAGAGAAGAGGAAGGGCGAAGAAGAGACAAAAAGGAGGGAGGAGGTAAGAGGGAAGGGAGAGAAGAGGAAGGGCGAAGAAGGGACAGAAAGGAGGGAAGAGGAAAGGAGAGGAGAAGGGAGAGAAGAGGAAGGGCGAAGAAGGGACAGAAAGGAGGGAAGAGGAAAGGAGAGGAGAAGGGAGAGAAGAGGAAGGGCGAAGAAGGGACAGAAAGGAGGGAAGAGGAAAGGAGAGGAGAAGGGAGAGAAGAGGAAGGGCGAAGAAGGGACAGAAAGGAGGGAAGAGGAAAGGAGAGGAGAAGGGAGAGAAGAGGAAGGGCGAAGAAGAGACAGAAAGGAGAGGAGAAGGGAGAGAAGAGGAAGGGCGAAGAAGAGACAAAGGAGGGAAGAGGAAAGGAGAGGAGAAGGGAGAGAAGAGGAAGGGCGAAGAAGAGACAGAAAGGAGAGGAGAAGGGAGAGAAGAGGAAGGGCGAAGAAGAGACAAAGGAGGGAAGAGGAAAGGAGAGGAGAAGGGAGAGAAGAGGAAGGGCGAAGAAGGGACAGAAAGGAGGGAAGAGGAAAGGAGAGGAGAAGGGAGAGAAGAGGAAGGGCGAAGAAGGGACAGAGGAGGGAAGAGGAAAGGAGAGGAGAAGGGAGAGAAGAGGAAGGGCGAAGAAGGGACAGAAAGGAGGGAAGAGGGAAGGAGAGGAGAAGGGAGAGAAGAGGAAGGGACAGAAAGGAGGGAAGAGGAAAGGAGAGGAGATGGGAGAGAAGAGGAAGGGCGAGGAAGAGACAGAAAGGAGGGAAGAGGAAAGGAGAGGAGAAGGGAGAGAAGAGGAAGGGCGAAGAAGAGACAGAGGAGGGAAGAGGAAAGGAGAGAAGGGAGAGAAGAGGAAGGGCGAAGAAGAGACAAAAAGGAGGGAGGAGGTAAGAGGGAAGGGAGAGAAGAGGAAGGGCGAAGAAGGGACAGAAAGGAGGGAAGAGGAAAGGAGAGGAGAAGGCAGAGAAGAGGAAGGGCGAAGAAGGGACAAAGGAGGGAAGAGGAAAAGAGAGGAGAAGGGAGAGAAGAAGAAGAGACAGAAAGGAGGGAAGAGGAAAGGAGAGGAGAAGGAAGAGAAGAGGAAGGGCGAAGAAGAGACAGAAAGGAGGGAAGAGGAAAGGAGAGGAGAAGGGAGAGAAGAGGAAGGGTGAAGAAGGGACAGAAAGGTAAGAGAAAAGGAGAGGAGAAGGGAGAGAAGAGGAAGGGCGAAGAAGGGACAGAAAGGAGGGAAGAGGAAAGGAGAGGAGAAGGGAGAGAAGAGGAAGGGCGAAGAAGGGACAGAAAGGAGGGAAGAGGAAAGGAGAGGAGAAGGGAGAGAAGAGGAAGGGACAGAAAGGAGGGAAGAGGAAAGGAGAGGAGAAGGGAGAGAAGAGGAAGGGCGAAGAAGAGACAGAGGAGGGAAGAGGAAAGGAGAGGAGAAGGGAGAGAAGAGGAAGGGCGAAGAAGAGACAAAAAGGAGGGAGGAGGAATGGTGAAGAAGAGACAGAAAGGAGGGAAGAGGAAAGGAGAGGAGAAGGCAGAGAAGAGGAAGGGCGAAGAAGGGACAAAGGAGGGAAGAGGAAAAGAGAGGAGAAGGGAGAGAAGAGGAAGGGTGAAGAAGAGACAGAAAGGAGGGAAGAGGAAAGGAGAGGAGAAGGGAGAGAAGAGGAAGGGCGAAGAAGAGACAGAAAGGAGGGAAGAGGAAAGGAGAGGAGAAGGGAGAGAAGAGGAAGGGCGAAGAAGAGACAAAAAGGAGGGAGGAGGTAAGAGGGAAGGGAGAGAAGAGGAAGGGCGAAGAAGGGACAGAAAGGAGGGAAGAGGAAAGGAGAGGAGAAGGGAGAGAAGAGGAAGGGCGAAGAAGGGACAGAAAGGAGGGAAGAGGAAAGGAGAGGAGAAGGGAGAGAAGAGGAAGGGCGAAGAAGAGACAGAAAGGAGAGGAGAAGGGAGAGAAGAGGAAGGGCGAAGAAGAGACAAAGGAGGGAAGAGGAAAAGAGAGGAGAAGGGAGAGAAGAGGAAGGGTGAAGAAGAGAGAGAAAGGAGGGAAGAGGAAAGGAGAGGAGAAGGGAGAGAAGAGGAAGGGCGAAGAAGAGACAAAAAGGAGGGAGGAGGTAAGAGGGAAGGGAGAGAAGAGGAAGGGCGAAGAAGGGACAGAAAGGAGGGAAGAGGAAAGGAGAGGAGAAGGGAGAGAAGAGGAAGGGCGAAGAAGAGACAGAAAGGAGAGGAGAAGGGAGAGAAGAGGAAGGGCGAAGAAGAGACAAAGGAGGGAAGAGGAAAAGAGAGAAGGGAGAGAAGAGGAAGGGTGAAGAAGAGAGAGAAAGGAGGGAAGAGGAAAGGAGAGGAGAAGGGAGAGAAGAGGAAGGGCGAAGAAGAGACAAAAAGGAGGGAGGAGGTAAGAGGGAAGGGAGAGAAGAGGAAGGGCGAAGAAGGGACAGAAAGGAGGGAAGAGGAAAGGAGAGGAGAAGGGAGAGAAGAGGAAGGGCGAAGAAGAGACAGAAAGGAGAGGAGAAGGGAGAGAAGAGGAAGGGCGAAGAAGAGACAAAGGAGGGAAGAGGAAAAGAGAGGAGAAGGGAGAGAAGAGGAAGGGTGAAGAAGAGAGAGAAAGGAGGGAAGAGGAAAGGAGAGGAGAAGGGAGAGAAGAGGAAGGGCGAAGAAGAGACAGAAAGGAGGGAAGAGGAAAGGAGAGGAGAAGGGAGAGAAGAGGAAGGGCGAAGAAGAGACAAAAAGGAGGGAGGAGGTAAGAGGGAAGGGAGAGAAGAGGAAGGGCGAAGAAGGGACAGAAAGGAGGGAAGAGGAAAGGAGAGGAGAAGGGAGAGAAGAGGAAGGGCGAAGAAGGGACAGAAAGGAGGGAAGAGGAAAGGAGAGGAGAAGGGAGAGAAGAGGAAGGGCGAAGAAGGGACAGAAAGGAGGGAAGAGGAAAGGAGAGGAGAAGGGAGAGAAGAGGAAGGGCGAAGAAGGGACAGAAAGGAGGGAAGAGGAAAGGAGAGGAGAAGGGAGAGAAGAGGAAGGGCGAAGAAGGGACAGAAAGGAGGGAAGAGGAAAGGAGAGGAGAAGGGAGAGAAGAGGAAGGGACAGAAAGGAGGGAAGAGGAAAGGAGAGGAGATGGGAGAGAAGAGGAAGGGCGAAGAAGAGACAGAAAGGAGGGAAGAGGAAAGGAGAGGAGAAGGGAGAGAAGAGGAAGGGCGAAGAAGAGACAGAGGAGGGAAGAGGAAAGGAGAGAAGGGAGAGAAGAGGAAGGGCGAAGAAGAGACAAAAAGGAGGGAGGAGGTAAGAGGGAAGGGAGAGAAGAGGAAGGGCGAAGAAGGGACAGAAAGGAGGGAAGAGGAAAGGAGAGGAGAAGGCAGAGAAGAGGAAGGGCGAAGAAGGGACAAAGGAGGGAAGAGGAAAAGAGAGGAGAAGGGAGAGAAGAAGAGACAGAAAGGAGGGAAGAGGAAAGGAGAGGAGAAGGGAGAGAAGAGGAAGGGTGAAGAAGGGACAGAAAGGGAAGAGAAAAGGAGAGGAGAAGGGAGAGAAGAGGAAGGGCGAAGAAGGGACAGAAAGGAGGGAAGAGGAAAGGAGAGGAGAAGGGAGAGAAGAGGAAGGGCGAAGAAGGGACAGAAAGGAGGGAAGAGGAGAAGGGAGAGAATAGGAAGGGACAGAAAGGAGTGAAGAGGAAAGGAGAGGAGAAGGGAGAGAAGAGGAAGGGCGAAGAAGAGACAGAGGAGGGAAGAGGAAAGGAGAGGAGAAGGGAGAGAAGAGGAAGGGCGAAGAAGAGACAAAAAGGAGGGAGGAGGTAAGAGGGAAGGGAGAGAAGAGGAAGGGTGAAGAAGAGACAGAAAGGAGGGAAGAGGAAAGGAGAGGAGAAGGCAGAGAAGAGGAAGGGCGAAGAAGGGACAAAGGAGGGAAGAGGAAAAGAGAGGAGAAGGGAGAGAAGAGGAAGGGTGAAGAAGAGACAGAAAGGAGGGAAGAGGAAAGGAGAGGAGAAGGGAGAGAAGAGGAAGGGCGAAGAAGAGACAGAAAGGAGGGAAGAGGAAAGGAGAGGAGAAGGGAGAGAAGAGGAAGGGTGAAGAAGAGACAGAAAGGAGGGAAGAGGAAAGGAGAGGAGAAGGAAGAGAAGAGGAAGGGCGAAGAAGAGGCAGAAAGGAGGGAAGAGGAAAGGAGAGGAGAAGGAAGAGAAGAGGAAGGGCGAAGAAGAGACAGAAAGGAGGGAAGAGGTAAGGAGAGGAGAAGGGAGGGAAGAGGTAAGGAGAGGAGAAGGGAGAGAAGAGGGAGGGCGAAGAAGGGACAGAAAGGAGGGAAGAGGAAAGGAGAGGAGAAGGGAGAGAAGAGGAAGGGCGAAGAAGACAGAAAGGAGGGAAGAGGAAAGGAGAGGAGAAGGGAGAGAAGAGGAAGGGCGAAGAAGGGAGCGAAGAAGAAAGGAGAGGAGAAGGGCAAACGAGACAGAAGGGAGCGAAGAGGAAAGGAGAGGAGGGCGAAGAAGAGATAGAAGGGTGAGAAGGGGAGAGGAGAAGGGCGAAGAAAAGACAGAAGGGAGCAAAGAGGAAAGGAGAGGAGATGGGCGAAGATGAGACATAAGGGGGTGAAGAGAAAAGGAGAGGAGAAGGACGAAGAACAGAGAAGGGAGTGAAGAGGAAATTAGAGGAGAAGGGTGAAGAAAAGAAAGAAGAGGAAAGGAGAAAGGTGAAGAAATGACAGAAGGGAGTGAAGATTAAGGGAGAGACGGGCGAAAGACAGAACGGAGCGAAGAGCAAAAAGAGAAGGGCGGAGAAGAGGCAAGTGGAGGAGAAGGGAAAATGAGACAGAAGGGAGCGAAGAGGAATGGAGAGGAGAAGAGCGAAAAAGGGAGAGAAGAGAGGAGAAGGGCAAAGAAGAGAAAAAAAGTAGAGAAGAGGAAAGGATAGGAGAAGGGCAAAAGAGACAGAAGGGAGCAAAGAGGAAAAGAGAGAAGGGCAAAAGAGACAAAAGGGAGCAAAGAGGCAAGTAGAAGCGAAGGGCGAAGAAGAGAGAAGGGAAAGAAGTGAAACGGAAGAAGGTGAAGAAGAGACAGAAGGGAATGAAGAGCAAAGGAGAGAAGGGCGAAAGAGACAGAGCATAAAGGAAAGGAGAGGAGATGGACGAAAGAGACAGGTGCAAAGAAGGGAGAGAAGCGGAAAGGAAAAGAGAAAGGTGAAGAAGAGACAGAAGGAAGCGAAGAGGAAAGGAGAGGAGAAGGGCGAAAGAGAGACAGAAGGGAGAGGAGATAAGAATTCATCATCTCCAGTATTTTTTATATTACAGATCATTACTGGAAGAGGATTGTCACAACCTAGAAAAAGATATAATCATTCTGCAGGTAATAATCACCCCAAGGGTCAGTGTCGCTCTCCTGCACCCCCAGTGTCGGTGTCACTCTTCTGCACCCCCATTGTCTGTGCCGCTGTCCTGCACCCCCATTGTCTGTGCCGCTGTCCTGCACCCCCAGTGTATGTGCCTCTGTCCTGCACCCCCATTGTCTGTGCCTCTGTCCTGCACCCCCATTCTGTGCCTCTGTCCTGCACCCCATTGTCTGTGCCTCTGTCCTGCACCCCCATTGTCTGTGCCACTGTCCTGCACCCCCATTGTCTGTGCCTCTGTCCTGCACCCCCATTGTCTGTGCCGCTGTCCTGCACCCCCATTGTCTGTGCCACTGTCCTGCACCCCCATTGTCTGTGCCGCTGTCCTGCACCCCCATTGTCTGTGCCTCTGTCCTGCACCCCCATTGTCTGTGCCTCTGTCCTGCAGCCCCGGTGTTGCTGTCCTGCACCCCCAGTGTTGCTGTCCTGCAGCCCCGGTGTCGCTGTCCTGCACCCCCAGTGTCGGTGTCCTGTTCAGGGCTGTGGAGTCGGTAAGCCAAACCTGCGACTCCGACTCCTCAATTTCCCTTACACCGACTCCCACATATATTGCTTATATTTAAGTTAAAAATTTATTGTAGTACAATGTGAACATCAGACATTTAATCATTTCTATGATCCAATAATCAAGATATTTAGATAGAACATAATATATATTTATTGGAATACAACTTTAGAACACAAAACTGTAATAAATTGTAAATATGTAATACACTATGTAATATCGATTTATATATATATATATACAGTATATATATATATATCACTATGTAATAAACTAAGTGGCAAAAAAACTTTTCAACAAAGACATACTGAATAACATTTGTGCAGTCTATGAATTTGTTCTAAGAAATAGAATTGCCTCCATCATATCCTCCTTCATAGATGACCTCACATCTGACCTAATAATTTTAAGGCCAGAGAACAACCTCTCTACAGTAACTTGGGTTGGAGGCAAAGCCGTAACCACATGGGAACATCTCTAACAATTTCCGGGTATAAAGGAATTGCCTCCTGCACAGTCAGGTCTGATGAACGGTTGAATTTTTCTATTTCTTTGAGAACAAGAGAAACATTTTGCTGAAATCTGGTCAATCTGCTGCTATAGGAGACGGAGTGAAATGTTTTTCCTTGCGGCAACGCTTTGCCTGCTCCATGTCATCCAAATACTTGTCAAAGTCAAACTCCTCATATGATGAGGATGAAGATATGGCAGCAGCAGCACTGGCAGGACCCGAGTCCTCTTGCGCCTGGTAGTCCTCCTGTCGGCCACTCTTCCTAACCGCTACCTCAGTCAGAGCTTCTTTTCCTTTAGTAAGCTGTTGATCATCAAGCAGTAGACGATGACTTGGGTCCACATAAACAGCTGCCAGAAAATTTTTATTTTCCAATAGCTGTATCTCTCTCCGTTTCATTGAAGCAGCAATGCCATCTGCGATTAAACCTCCTCTTTGGGACAGACAAAATAGCAAGTTCTTCCACTCCCTTATGAAAATGCCAGGAGTTAAATCCTCAGCTTGTAATTTTTTAGTCACTGTAAATGGGTGATGAGGCAATTCCTTCAGTTCAGCCACCTGTATCCATTGACCTTCATTTAGGGTTACCTGAGGGTTCGCCATGTCTGTAAGAAGCGGTTTTAGCCAGGATCAAAACTAGGGGGGGCAGAACCTCATACTGTTCCACAGAATCTCATACTGCACACCTCAGCTGCTGCAGAACCTCATACTGCACACCCCTACCCTTGAAAATAAAGCCTGCACCTTAAGAAGATGTGGTGATGAATGCAGTCTATTTATTCCAACTATCAGTTGATGTTGATGTTACTGAAGACGAGCAATGCCTGTCCTGGGCGTCCTTTTGGGCAGCTATGAGGTGTCCCTGACTGGTGCTAAAAAAAAAAAAGAGTGTTAGTCTGTGTGCTACCCGGCTTTCATTCTTTTTGGTACAGATATGATATGGATAGACAGATATGGATAAAGGGATATATAGATAGAGCAGATTTCTAATCTGCTTTTGCTATTGAAAACATTATCTATGAGCTCAAAAACCTTTCAGGTGAAGCCATTTTTAAAAAGCTGATCGGCTTTTGCAACTGAAAAACGTGTCCTCAAAAAACGCAGGAAAAACGCTGTGTGTGAATGTAGCCTTAGATCAGAAATAGAGCAGCCATTTATAGGACATTTCATAACTTTCCCAAATTCCTATGAAAAAATATTCTGCACTGAACTACTGTACCCAATTTATTATATATTTTAGGAGTCGCAGTCGGTCCATTTTATACCGACTCCAACTCCACCAAAATGAGCACTGACTCCACAGCCCTCCTGTTCCCCCAGTGTCGCAGCCCTGCACCCCCAGTGTCTGAGTCGCAGCCCCAGTGTCGCTGCCCTGCACCCCCAGTGTCGCTACCCTGCACCCCCAGTGTCGGAGTCGCAGCCCCAGTGTCGCTACCCTGCACCCCCAGTGTCTGAGTCGCAGCCCGTGTCGCTGCCCTGCACCCCCAGTGTCGCTGCTCTGCACCCCCAGTGTCGCTACCCTGCACCCCCAGTGTCGGAGTCGCAGCACCAGAGTCGCTGCCCTGCATGTACCACCTATTCTCTTCTGCTGCAGAATATCAGTGTTTCCTGTGACAATGTCGCCCTCTGCTGTTGACTTATAGATCAGTCCTTCTCTTAAAGGGCCAGTGGCATCCTGCCTAGCTGTGAAGTTTTCTCCATATATCGTTACTGTACTGATTCCGGGGTCATATGATGAATTTACCTTCTTGGGGTTCGGGGATCATTGACCTGTAATGTGATTTCTCTTGTGTCCTTACAGCAGCGTCTGGAAGACGAGCGACTGTCCATTTATGAGACCCGAGACCTGGCGGCCGAGCCATCACTCACAGGTCAGATAACATTTGAGTAATGCTAGAGGCCTGCGGGGTGACCGGAGCCCCCCGATGCAAAGGCACAAAGACCCTGCAATCTGAATGGGACTAGATCCTCAGGGGTACTGATCATCTATACACCTCCAGAGCTGCGCTCACTATTCTGCTATTACATCTTATCCTCCGGTCACCTCCAGAGCTGCGCTCACTATTCTGCTATTACATCTTATCCTCAGGTCACCTCCAGAGCTGCGCTCACTATTCTGCTATTGCATCTTATCCTCCGGTCACCTCCAGAGCTGCACTCACTATTCTGCCATTACATCTTATCCTCCGGTCACCTACAGAGCTGCACTCACTATTCTGTCGTTACATCTTATCCTCCGGTCACCTCCGGAACTGCACTCAGTATTCTGCCGTTACATCTTATCCTCCGGTCACCTCCGGAACTGCGCTCACTATTCTGCTGTTACATCATGTCTTATCCTCCAGTCCACTCCAGAGCTGCACTCAATATCTTGCTGTTACATCGTGTCTTATCCTCCAGAGCTGCAGTCACTATTCTGCTGTTATATCATGTCTAATCCTCCAGTCACCTCTAGAGCTGCGCTCACTATTCTGCTGTTACATCATGTCTAATCCTCCAGTCACCTCTAGAGCTGCGCTCACTATTCTGCCGTTACATCTTATCCTCCGGTCACCTCCAGAGCTGCGCTCACTATTCTGCTGTTACATCTTATCCTCCGGTCACCTCCAGAGCTGCAGTCACTATTCTGCTGTTACATCATGTCTAATCCTCCAGTCACCTCTAGAGCTGCGCTCACTATTCTGCCGTTACATCTTATCCTCCAGTCACCTCCAGAGCTGCAGTCACTATTCTGCTGTTACATCATGTCTAATCCTCCAGTCACCTCCAGAGCTGCAGTCACTATTCTGCAGTAACATCATGTCTAATCCTCCAGTCACCTCCAGAGCTGCAGTCACTATTCTGCTGTTACATCGCGTCCTATCCTTCAGTCCTATTATTTTATTATCGTCTACGCATATGTTTACAGGTAACATTTTCCCGCTTGCAGCTCTGGAAGTAACTGTAGTATATTGTCTGTTTTAGAACTGCGGGAGGAGAGGAGGACGCTGGAGAGAGATCTGCAGGTTGAGCCGATACCGGCGACTTCTGTGCCTTCCTGTAGAAAAGTAGCAACTGCAAGGTGACGCCGCAATTCTTCATGGTTGTCTCCTCTCCACGCTTTGACAGTCTCCTCTCCCTTCCTTTTGACGGCCTCCCCTCCTCTCCCCTCTTTATGACGGTCTCCTCTCCCTTCCTTATGGCTGTCTCCCTTCCTCTCCCCTCTTTATGATGGTCTCCTCTCCCTTCCTTATGACTGTCTCCCCTCCTGTCCCCTCTTTCTGACGGTCTCCTCTCCCTTCTTTCTGACGGTCTCCTCTCCCTTCCTCATGATGGTCTCCCTCCTCGCCGGACTCCAGGTTGCCGGATTGCAAAAGAAGGGGATTTGCTGACTGTCGATCTTCCCTGAAGTTGCCGAGTTCCCCCCCAAGTCTAAAGCTGAGGAGTTCTGAAGGGAGGACAGTGAGTAGAAGTTCTTCAGGGCCCGGGGCCCCATCCCGTGCTGCTGCGTCTGCAGTGATGGGTCCTGAGGAGCGAGGAGCCAGCACCTCCGGATCTGCACCGCAGGCTCTGGTGCCGATCTCCATAGTGTACGCTCCTCTCTGTGACCGGGGACAGGGTCTGGTACAAGCTCCACGGGTCTCAGTCGATGGAACAGTGCCGCCCAGAGCATTGGTGGCCTCGGAGAATACTCGGCTTGTGCCGCTACCCCCCAATGTGCAGAGGCCACCTGGCAGCTCCGGCTCAGCTCAAGCCTTCCGTAGAGTGAGAACTCCAGTACTGAATCTGCCTCCCTGAGAGGAGTCTGGGCCGAGGGGTGGTGCAGAACGGGCAAGCACTCACCTGAAGTCCTAGTGCCCTGATGATGATCTCTACAAAGCAAGGACACAGCGTGGCGGCACCCAACATCATGGCAGCACGGACATAGCATGGCGGCACATAAGATCATGGCAGCACGGACACAGCGTGGCGGCACACAACATCATGGCAGCATGGACACAGCGTGGCGACACACATGGCAGCATGGACACAGCGTGGCGACACACATGGCAGCACGGACACAGCGTGGCGGCACACAAGATCGTGGCAGCACGGACACAGCGTGGCGGCACACATGGCAGCACGGACACAGCGTGGCGGCACCTAACATGGCAGCACGGACACGGCATGGCGGCACTCAACATCATGGCACACAACATGGCAGCACGGACACAGCGTGGCGGCACACAAGATCATGGCAGCACGGACACCGCGTGGTGGTACACATGGCAGCACGGACACAGCGTGGCGGCACCTAACATCATGGCAGCACGGACACGGCATGGCGGCACTCAACATCATGGCACACAACATGGCAGCACGGACACAGCGTGGCGGCACACAACATCATGGCAGCACGGACACAGCTTGGGAGCACACATCATGGCAGCACGGACATGGCATGGCACACAACATCATGGCAGCACGGACACGGCATAACGGCACAGAACATCATGGCGGCACGGACACTGCATGGTGGCTATAGGACTGTCCTGGAATCTGTCGACTGTGGTGGCCACATCAGAAGAAATAACATCGGACATTTCCAGAGGATTTTACACTGAAACGATGAAAATTATTTTTCTACATTTCCATAAATAAAGTTTCTAGAATCTGCAGAGGATGAACGTTCCATAGGCCGCACACCTGTCATCCAGTGCTGCTCTCAGCTGAGACTTTGTTACAATTAGACGAGTGAATCGATTCACAGGTCTCTGGTCCAGCGGCCATCAGTATTGTGTAACCTCTGGGGGCCAACCCCTCCCGGCCATCCTATCCCCGCCCTCTCCCGGTCATCTTATCCTTGTCCCCTCGCAGCCGCCATCCCTGCTTCCTCCCCGGGACTCTCTCCCGATCCCCCTACAGCCGCCATCCCTGCTCCCTCCCTGGAACTCTCTCCCTGTCCCCCTACAGCCGCCATCCCTACTCCCTCCCTGGGACTCTCTCCCGGTCCCCGCACAGCCGCCATCCCTGCTTCCTCCCCGGGACTCTCTCCCGATCCCCCTACAGCCGCCATCCCTGCTCCCTCCCTGGAACTCTCTCCCTGTCCCCCTACAGCCGCCATCCCTGCTCCCTCCCTGGGACTCTCTCCCTGTCCCCTCACAGCCGCCATCCCTGCTCCCTCCCTGGGACTCTCTCCCGGTCCCCTCACAGCCGCCATTCCTGCTCCCTCCCTGGGACTCTCTCCCGGTCCCCCTACAGCCGCCATTCCTGCTCCCTCCCTGGGACACTCTCCCTGTCCCCTCACAGCCGCCATCCTTGCCCTGTCATCCTTGTCCCCTCACAGCCGCCATCCCTGCTCCCTCCCTGGGACTCTCCCGCTCCCCTCACAGCCGCCATCCCTGCTCCCTCCCTGGGACTCTCTCTCGGTCCCCTCACAGCCGCCATCCCTGCACCCACCCTAGGACTCCCTCTCCCTGTCCCCTTACAGCTGCCATCCCTGCTCCCTCCCTGGGACTCTCCCTGTCCCCTCACAGCCACCATCCTTGCCCTGTCATCCTTTCCTTGTCCCCTCACAGCCGCCATCCCTGCTCCTTCCCTGGGACTCTCTCCCGGTCCCCTTACAGCCGCCATCCCTGCTCCCTCCCTGGGACTCTCTCCCGGTCCCCTCACAGCCGCCATCCCTGCTCCCTCCCTGGGACTCCCGGTCAGCCGCCATCCCTGCTCCCTCCCTGGGACTCTCTCCCAGTCCGCTCACAGCCACCATCCCTGCTCCCTCCCTGGGACTCCCTGTCCCCTCACAGCCACCATCCCTGCTCCATCCCTGGGACTCTCTCCCGGTCCCCTAACAGCCGCCATCCCCGCTCCCTCCCTGGGACTCTCTCCCGGTCCCCTCACAGCTGCCATCCCCGCTCCCTCCCTGGGACTCTCTCCCGGTCCCCTCACAGCCGCCATCCCCGCTCCCTCCCTGGGACTCTCTCCCGGTCCCCTCACAGCTGCCATCCCTGCTCCCTCCCTGGGACTCTCTCCCGGTCCCCTCACAGCCGCCATCCATGCTCCCTCCCTGGGACTCTCTCCCGGTCCCCTCACTGCCGCCATCCTCTCCCTTCCACCATCCCTGACTCCTCTTTTGCCTGTGCGGCCTCTGCAGGGCTCCCGTCCAGCGGTTACACTGGATGGTTCAGGGTCCTGTGATTCCATTCCTTTGTCTCTGGTTACAATTGTATCCAGTCCCCATAATCCTCTGTGGGTTCTACTGTCTGCACCCTATACTGATACACTGTAACGAAGCAGCAGAAAGGTCTGTGCAGCCGCTGCTCACAGAGAATGGTTTAGACTAGACCAAGGCCCTCAGCTGAGAGCAAAATAGTCTACTATATAATCAGTAATTATTCATACAAAAACCAAACCAATCGCTGCAGCTTTAATGCTCTGTCAGTTCTGCCTGAGGACCCTCATTACAGTAACAAACCAAAAAAAAATCCAATCATGATCATTGCAAGAATGAAGCCTGCGGGGGGCGCCGTGCCGCTGTTCTATGGCTAGTACAAAGGTTAGGGTCTCTGTCAGCACAGAATAACTGTACAAACCAAGCCCATGCACTTCATGGCGACGGCCAATCATTTACCTGCATCTCCACCCTTCTCTGCTCTATGAAACCAGAGCTGTCAATCAAAGAAGAGGGGGCGGAGACTGAGGGAAAACAAGCAGGTGGGAAGGTGCAGGTAAATGATTGGCCGCCATAATGCTTCAAGCGCCTGTGCTTGGTTTGTACAGTCGTTCTCTGACCACAAAAGCCCTTTAGTAAATGAACAACAACAATTACACTTTTACACTTACCGCTTTTTTTTGCAGCCCGTATTGCCGCATTTTTTACGATCTGCCGCAAGAACGGACCGCTAAAAAGCTTGTGGATCGCCGGTTTTACTTTCTCCAATACTATGGAAATAGTATTGGAAAAAAAAAACTGCGTTCCGCAAAAGCGGAAGTCACGGTGCACCACAGAAACAAACTTCCATTTGTTTTTACGGCCCCATTGATTTTCAGTGGGGGCCGTGTCCATACGCCGTGAAAAAGATCGCGCAAGCTCAATCTTGTATCACAGCCGCAAAAACGGCCACACGGCGCACCGCGGAATTTTTGCTGGCCAATTTTGCGGCCCCATAGAAATCTATTGGGGCCGCAAAATCAGCCCGCAAAATTGGCCCCGAATGGGCTGCAGAGAAATACCAGGAGGCTGTGTGTGACAGACACTCGGACACACACACAGGCAGACACATATATACACGCATACGAGCAGACACATATACACGCATACAGGCAGATCTACACATTCAGGAAGACGCACACGCATACAGGCAGACATATATATACGCATACAGGCAGACACACACATATATATACTAGCTGAAGAGCCCGGCGCTGCCCGGGCATAGTAACTAACTGTGGTTATAACAAATTATAATTATCCTCCATCCCATAGTCCCGTGCCCATATACCCATCATACATATCCTCCATCCCATAGTCCCGTGCCCATATACCCATCATACATATCCTCCATCCCATAGTCCCATGCCCATATACCCATCATACATATCCTCCATCCCATAGTCCCATGCCCATATACCGATCATACATATCCTCCATCCCATAGTCCCGTGCCCATATACCCATCATACATCCTCCATCCCATAGTCCCGTGCCCATATACCCATCATACATATCCTCCATCCCATAGTCCCATGCCCATATACCGATCATACATATCCTCCATCCCATAGTCCCATGCCCATATACCGATCATACATATCCTCCATCCCATAGTCCCGTGCCCATATACCCATCATACATATCCTCCATCCCATAGTCCCATGCCCATATACCCATCATACATATCCTCCATCCCATAGTCCCATGCCCATATACCGATCATACATATCCTCCATCCCATAGTCCCGTGCCCATATACCCATCATACATCCTCCATCCCATAGTCCCGTGCCCATATACCCATCATACATATCCTCCATCCCATAGTCCCATGCCCATATACCGATCATACATATCCTCCATCCCATAGTCCCGTGTCCATATACCCATCATACATCCTCCATCCCATAGTCCCGTGCCCATATACCCATCACACATCCTCCATCCCATAGTCCAGTGCCCATATACCCATCACACATCCTCCATCCCATAGTCCCGTGCCCATATACCCATCATACATATTCTCCATCCCATAGTCCCGTGCCCATATACCCATCACACATCCTCCATCCCATAGTCCCGTGCCCATATACCCATCATACATATCCTCCCTCCCATAGTCCAGTGTCCATATACTTATCACACATCCTCCATCCCATAGTCCCGTGCCCATATACCCATCACACATCCTCCATCCCATAGTCCCGTGCCCATATACCCATCATACATATCCTCCCTCCCATAGTCCAGTGTCCATATACCCATCACACATCCTCCATCCCATAGTCCCGTGCCCATATACCCATCACACATCCTCCATCCCATAGTCCAGTGCCCATATACCCATCATACATCCTCCATCCCATAGTCCAGTGCCCATATACCCATCACACATCCTCCATCCCATAGTCCAGTGCCCATATACCCATCACACATCCTCCATCCCATAGTCCCGTGCCCATATACCCATCACACATCCTCCATCCCATAGTCCAGTGCCCATATACCCATCATACATCCTCCATCCCATAGTCCCGTGCCCATATACCCATCACACATCCTCCATCCCATAGTCCCGTGCCCATATACCCGTCATACATATCCTCCATCCCATAGTCAACCATTATGACATCACAATTAGGGGCGGGGCTTGACGCGCACACAGTTTCCCCAGTATGTAGATAGGGGCAAAATTGTTTGGTGAATTGGAACGCGCGGGGTTAAAATTTCGCCTCACAACATAGCCTAGGACGCTCTCGGGGTCCAGACGTGTGACTGTGCCAAATTTTGTGGCTGTAGCTGCGACGGTGCGGATGCCAATCCCGGACATACACACACACACACACTTGAGCTTTATATATTAGATACACACATACAGGCAGACATATATATTATATATATATAGTGAGAATCATGTGGGAATAGTGGATGAGGGCAGGTATATCTCGCCCAGATTCCTTTCCTATGTGGCCAAGTCTGGTCAGTATCTCACCTGCTTACTAATGAATAATGGGAGGTGGATATAAAAGGATGCCAGGTGGTTGTGTGAGTGTCTCAGCCTGGGAACACAGAGAGCCTGTCTGTGTGAGAGACACACGTGAGTGAGAGCAGTGCCCACTGCAACTGTGGTTTGGCTGGACGGGAGAAGCCCGCCAGTTGGTAGATAGTGCCGGACAGGCAAGGTTTTGTTTTATGTTTTTATTCCCTGTATGTTTTGCTTTCACCTTAACGACCGCCGATACGACTTTTAACGGCGGTAATTAAGGCTACGAAAACCACAGCGCCGTTAATTCACGGCGCTGTGATTTAAGTGAATAGCGCCCCCCAGTGTCGGATTTTCTCCGGGGTCTCGGCTGCCAGGGGTAGCCGAGACCCCAGAGAACATGAATCGGTCGGTTTTTACCGACCCCCGCTTTTGCGATCGCCGTTATTAACCCTATAACGGCGACCGCAAAAAAAAAAAAGCCGCGATTTTACATTTAATTTCTCTCTCCTCTGATGTGATCGCACATCAGAGGAGAGAGAAATAGGGTCCCCGATCCCCCCCCGGTACCTCTCCGTGGCCCTCCGTCCCCTCCCGGTGGTCCCACCGGCACCTTCCGATGGGCGCCGCCATCTTGAAAATGGCGGGCGCATGCGCAGTGCGCCCGCCGAGAATCTGCCGGCTCCGGCTGGCAGATTCCATTCATTATTTTGATCACTATGATAAACGATCATAGTGATCAAAATAAAAAAAATAGTACATAACCCCCCCGTTTATCACTCCCTTATATAGGCCAATATAATGAAATAAAGAAAATATTTTTTTTTTCAGTTTTCCATTAGGGCTAGGGTTAGGGTTGGGCTAGGGTTGGGCTAGGGTTAGGGTTGGGCTAGGGTTAGGGTTGGGCTAGGGCTCGGCTAGGGTTAGGGCGAACTAGAATTAGGGTTAGAATTAGGATTAGGGATTAGGGTTGGGATTAGGGTTAGGGTTGGGATTAGGGTTAGGGGTGTGTTGGGGTTGGGGTTGGGATTAGGGGTGTGTTGGGGTTAGGGTTGGAGCAAGAATTGAGGGGTTTCCACTATTTGCCAACTTTGGGGGTCTAAAAATTGGGGTCTAAAAAATCACTTTTGTGGAAATAAAAAAAGACTTTATTTTCACGGCTCTGCGTTTATAAACTTTTGTGAAGCGCTTGGGGGTTCAAAGTGCTCACCACACATCTAGATAAGTTCCTTAGGGGGTCTAATTTCCAAAATGGGGTCACTTGTGGGGGGTTTCCACTGTTTAGGCCCATCAGGGGCTCTGCAAGCGCAACATGATGCCCGCACACCATTCCATCAAAGTCTGCATTCCAAAATGGCACTCCTTCCCTTCCAAGCTCTCCCATGCGCCCAAACAGTGGTTCCCCCCCACATATGGGGTATCGGCGTACTCAGGACAAATCGCATAACAACTTTGCGGGTGTGATTTCTCCTGTTACCCTTGTAAAAAATAAAAATTTGGGGGCGAAAAGATCATTTTTGTGGAAATAAATAGATTTCTTATTTTCACGGCTCTACGTTATAAACTTCTGTGAAGCCCTTGGGGGTTCAAAGTTCTCACCACATATCTAGATAAGTTCCTTAATGGGTCTAGTTTCCAAAATGGGGTCACTTGTTGGAGGTTTCCACTGTTTAGGCACATTAAGGGCTCTCCAAATGCAACATGGCATCCGATCTCAATTCCAGCCAATTCTGCGTTGAAAAAGTCAAACGGCGCTCCATCCCTTGCGAGCTCTGCCGTGTGCTGAAATAGTGGTCCCCCCACATATAGGGTATCGGCGTATTCAGGAGAAATTGTACAACAAATTTTGTGGTTGATTTTCTCTTTTAACACTTGTAAAAATAAAAAAAATTGGTTCTGAAGTAAATTTTTTGCAAAAAAAAGTAAAATGTTAATTTTTTCCTTCCACATTGCTTTAGTTCCTGTGAAGCACTTAAAGGGTTAATAAACTTCTTGAATGTGGTTTTGAGCACCTTGAGGGGTCTAGTGTTTAGAATGGTGCCACTTTTGGGTATTTTCTGTCATGTACACCCCTCAAAATTACTTTAAATATGATGTGGTCCCTAAAAAAAAAATTGTTTTGTAAATTTTGTTGTAAAAATGAGAAATCGCTGGTCAACTTTTAACCCTTATAACTTCCTAACAAAAAAAAAATTTTGCTTCCAAAATTGTGCTGATGTAAAGTAGACATGTGGGAAATGTTATTTATTAAGAAATTTGTGTGACACATCTCTCTGATTTGAGGGCATAAAAATTTAAAGTTTTAAAATTGCAAAATTTTCAAAATTTTCGCCATATTTCCGTTTTTTTCATAAATAAACACAAGACTTATCGAAGAAATTTTACCTCTAACATGAAGTACAATATGTCACGAAAAAACAATCTCAGAATCAGCGGGATCCATTAAAGCGTTCCAGAGTTATAACCTCATAAAGGGACAGTGGTCAGAATTGTAAAAATTGGCCTGGTCATTAAGCTGCAAACTGGCTCTGTCGCTAAGGGGTTAAATAAACCTGACCCAGTGTCAGTTATGTCCGGATCCCGGCTGTGCGCCTGAGTTTCATGCTAAACCCACGTGGCCTTTGACCAGGCCTGGATTGGTAATATACCCAACCGGGCATTTCCCCGCTGGGCCGCTGTCATGTGGGCCGCGGGCGGCAGCGCCCCGCTCATCTGGCCTCTCGCCAGCTGATGTGGCCACTGGCCTGGCTGTTGTTCCTGCCGCCAGCTTTTTCTATCCCGCACTGCAGGGAGATAAGCCGCCACGCACCCCATACTTGCCCTGCTCTCTTCTCTGTACACAGGACCTGTGATGAGGTTGCAGGAGGGGAGGAGTCATGGGTCACATGATCAGGACTCCTGAACATGTGACCCATGACTCCTCCCCTCCTGTGACCTCATCACAGGTCCTGTGCGCACTGCCCTGCCTCTTGGTGTCTGCCGGACTCTGCTGTGTTGATTGTCATGGTGCTGGATGAGGTAAGTGTGTGTGGGGTCAGTAGGGGTTTACAGGGTAGATGTAGCAGAGCTGTGTGTGTACGAGGTGTACGGAGAGGAGCCGCACGTGTACGAGGTGTACGGAGCGGAGCCGCGCGTGTGCGAGGTGTACAGAGAGAAGCCGTGTGTGTGTGTACGAGGTGTACGGAGCGGAGCCGCGTGTACGAGGTGTACCGAGAGAAGCCGCGTGTGTATGAGGTGTACGGAGCTGAGCCACGTGTGTATGAGGTGTACTGAGCGCAGCAGCGTGTGTATGAGGTGTACAGAGCGGAGCCGCGCGTATATGAGGTGTACCGAGAGAAGCTGCGTGTGTACAAGGTGTACAGAGAGAAGCCGAGTGTGTGTGTACGAGGTGTACCGAGAGAAGCCGCGTGTGTATGAGGTGTACGGAGCTGAGCCACGTGTGTATGAGGTGTACTGAGAGAAGCCGCGTGTGTATGAGGTGTACGGAGCGCAGCAGCGTGTGTATGAGGTGTACAGAGCGGAGCCGCGCGTATATGAGGTGTACCGAGAGAAGCTGCGTGTGTACAAGGTGTACAGAGAGAAGCCGTGTGTGTACGGAGCGGAGCCGTGTGTATGAGGTGTACGGAGAGGAGCCGCGTGTGTACGAGGTGTACGGAGCGGAGACGTAGGTGTACGGAGTGGAGTCGCGTGTGTACGAGGTGTACGGAGAGGAGCCGCGTGTGTACGAGGTGTACGGAGCGGAGACGTAGGTGTACGGAGTGGAGTCGCGTGTACGAGGTGTACGGAGCGGAGCCGCGTGTGTACGAGGTGTACGGAGCGGAGCCGCGTGTGTACGAGGTGTACGGAGCGGAGCCGTGTGTGTACGAGGTATAGAGAGAAGCCGCGTGTGTACGAGGTGTATGGAGCGGAGCCGTGTGTGTACGGAGACGAGCCATGTGTGTACGAGGTGTACAGACCGGAGCTGTGCGTGTACTTAGTGTACAGAGCGGAGCAGCGTGTGTATGGGGTATACGGAGCGGAGCCATATGTGTACGGGAGGTACGGAGTGGAGCCAAGTGTGTACGGAGCATACAAAGCGGGCTTTTCCCACGGACACAGTACATGGCGGAGCCCCGAGCAGCATGACGTTCCACCGGAAGTGATGTGCTGGAAGCTGACTGGAAATGAGATAATTTCATGAGATTGTGACAGAACTAGGAATGCTTCAGATCCATCACCATGTCCTCCTCCGACAGCGCGGACAGCGGGATCGCCTTGGAATCAGGGATGCCGACCATGTGAGCGGATCATGATATGTCCTGCATCGGGAGGCTCAGGTGGGCACTACAATGGGAGCCGGGCTGCTATAGTATCTTTATAGAATCTTTATTTCTTTCTCTTTTTCTTTCTCTCTTTTTCTTTTTCTCTCTGTTTCTTTCTCATTCTGTTCTGTCTTTCCCTCATTTTCTCTCTCTCTCTCTCTTCTTTCTCTTTCTAATCTTTCTTTTTTCTCTCTCTCTGTTCATTCTTTCCCCTCTTTCTTTCTTTTTCTTTCCCCTCTTTCTTTCCATCTGTTCTTTCTTTTCTTTCTCTCTCTGTTCTTTCTGTCTCTCTCTGTTCTTTCTTTCCCCTCTTTCTCTCTCTGTTCTTTCTTTCTCTCTCGCTCTCCTTTCTTTCTCTCTCTGTTTTCTCTCTTCCTTAGTGCCAGTCAGGGTGCCCATAATGCCAGCCACTGTGCCCTTAGTACCAGTCAGTGTGATCAGCAGTGCTAAATGGGTGCGGTTGGGCATGGACATGGATGTGACTAGTTGTGAAATGGGTGTGGCCGGGGCGTGGCCTAAAATTTGCGCCGCTGTATTTCTCCCTCTTTCCCTTCTTCAAAAGTTGGGAGGTATGATAGGGGCGGCTATGACCAGGGGGTCTGGTTGCCCAATGGATAGCAGTTCTGCCAGGAATTCTGTCACCGTGCGTACAAAAGGGGACAGAGCTTTGGGAGGAGTACTGTACCTAAAAGCAATAAATAGGACTGAGCTGAAATACTGGGCACAGCTGTGACTACATGTTATATAGTCGTGTTAATCTCTCACTTCTTGTAACCGACCGAAGATGACATTGAGGCATACCTGACCACGTTTGAACGGACGGCGGTGCGAGGAAAATGGCCGAAGGCCCACTGGGCTGGCCTGATTGCCCCGTTTCTTTCCAGTGAGGCCCAAAAGGTTTATTATGACTTAGAACCTGAAGCCGCGCAGGACTTTGACAAACTGAAAGCCGAGATCTTGGCCCGGCTGGGAGTGACGACCGCTGTCCATGCACAGAGAGTGCATTAATGGACTATCAGCCGGATAAACCATCGCGGTCACAGATGTTCGACCTGATCCACCTGACGAAGTGGCTACAACCCGAGGTGCTGACGGCACCAGAGATGATCCAGAGAGTCGTCCTGGACAAGTACCTGAGAGCTCTACAGCCAGCCCTGAGGAAGTGGGTAAGCCATGGAAATCCTACGCCGGCAGATCAACTGGTGGATATGGTTGAGCGTTACTCCGTGGCGGAAGGACTCCGAGACAACGCTACCCCACCTCAGTCTTCATCATCTCCACGTGGAACCGGTAAGCCTGTTCCTCAGAGTAGGGGAGAAGGAAAAATCCCTAAGACAGTGGGGGAGGAAAACGGGACTGCCCGCACGGTGATGCCAAGAGTAACCAACTTTGGTCTAGGCAAGGGGCCCGTTAGGTGTTTTCGCTGCCAAGAGATGGGCCATATCGCTGCGAACTGTCCGGTCACTACTGAACCCATGCAGTGCGACGTCACAGACTCTAAAAAATGCATGTCTATGGTTGCCCGGATAGTGAGTGTGAATGCCGGTCAAAACAAGGTGGAAAAACACCTGTGTGATGTAACGGTGGATGGAAAAAGGGTGGTGGCATTGGTAGACTCGGGAAGTGTGGTGACTCTGGTGAAGGCCAGTCTGGTGTCAGCCCCGACTGGACCATCAGACAAATTTTCTGTAAGGTGCATGGAGACACCTGTTCGTACCTCACCGCGGTCATATGCATTTCTACTTCCTATGGGTCTGTGCAACATAGAGTGGGACTTGTCCCCACGTTGTTGCATGATGTTATCTTGGGCTGGGATTTCTCCCACTTCTTGGCAATTGTGGGAGAATCAATTCATGCCCCAGGGTAACAGTGTACGGGATTCCTCTCCCATGGCACGTGTGGGTCCCGAACCCCTGGAGGCGGTTCCCCAGGAAGACTCTAGTGACGAGTCTACTGGAAATGACCTTCAGTTCCCATTTTCAGTCATGGCGGGGGATACGGAGGAGACCAGGGAAGAGGAGGGGGCAGGCAGCCGTCCACCTCCCCGTTTGCTGGATGTGGAAATCCAGAAAGATGACTTCCAAAGCGAGTAAATAAAGGATCCTACCCTTTCTCAGGCTATGACAAATGTAAAAGTGATAAATGGGGTACCCGTAGAACTTGGCACTAAGCTGGCATATCCTTACATGGTCCTGGAGAATGATTTATTCTATCAGATAGAGAAAAAAAGGGAAGACACGGTGCAACGATTAGTCGTGCTGGACCTGGCCCACGGACATGTGATGGGAGGTCACCGGGAGTCCAGAAAACCACCGAAAGGATATTACACTGTTTTGTTTGGCCATGCATGCATCACGATATTCGTGTATATTGTGAGTCTTGTCCTGACTGCCAAGCCTCTGCGCCTAAGCCCCGGTTCTGTAGCCCTTTGGTACCCCTACCTATTATTGAAGTCCCGTTTGAGAGGATTGGGATGGATTTAGTTGGGCCCCTTCCCCGGTCTGCACGTGGACACCAACATATCCTGGTCATCTTGGATTATGCCACTCGTTACCCGGAGGCCATCCCTTTGCGTAACACGGCCACCAAGACGATTGCCAAGGAACTGGTGCATGTGTTTAGTCGGGTCGGTAAACCAAAACTTTATGTCCAGGGTAATGAGGGAGCTCTGCAGGCTGCTACAAATCGAACCATTACGCACATCCGTGTATCACCCTCAAACAGACGGGTTGGTTGAACGGTTCAATAAAACTCTGAAGCAGATGCTGAGAAAGGTGATAGACAAGGATGGGAAGAACTGGGACTATTTACTTCCGTATTTGCTTTTTGCCATCAGGGAAGTACCCCAGTCTTCCACCGGATTCTCGACTTTCGAGTTATTGTACGCCCGACGTCCTCGCGGACTGTTAGATGTCGCCAAAGAAACCTGGGAGGGTCAGGTCACTCCGTTTAAAACGGTGATAGATCATGTATCCCAAATGCAGGACCGTATTGCGGCTGTTATGCCCATCATCAAAGAACACATGGTGCAGGCTCAGGGAGCCCAGAAAAGGATCTATGTTAGGGGCGCCAAGATCCGTACGTTTGCACCCGGAGATAGGGTGCTCATCCTGGTCCCCACGGTGGACAGTAAGTTCCTAGCAAAGTGGCAGGGCCCATTTGAGATTAAGGAAAGAGTTGGTGAAGTAAACTACAAAGTATACCAGGCAGGTAAACGGAAACCTGAACAGATTTATCATGTAAATCTGATAAAACCCTGGAAAGATCGGTCTGCCTTGTCAGCGGATCTGGCCCGGCCCGTCTGCTCGCATACCGTACCGGAGGTATGGGTTACAGAGACTCTCTCGGAGCGGCAAAAGACTGAGGTCAGGCAGTTTCTACTTCACAACTAAAAGTTTTCTCTGAAAAACCCGGGCAGACTACGCTAATGAAATATGACATCATAACGGAGCCTGGTGTCACCGTCCATGTGAAACCCTACAGAATCCCGGAAGCGCGCCGTGAAGCCGTTTCCCGAGAAGTGAAGGCAATGTTAGAGTTAGGTGTCATTGAGGAATCGCACAGTGCTTGGTCCAGCCCGATTGTGTTAATTCCTAAACCGGACGGCACCATCCGTTTCTGCAGTGACTTCAGGAAACTGAATGCGGTCTCAAAATTTGATGCCTACCCTATGCCCCGGGTCGGCGAGTTAATAGATCGGTTAGGAAAAGCCCGGTATATTACGACCCTAGATCTAACAAAGGGGTATTGGCAGATCCCTCTGGCGGAGGCTGCCAGAGAAAAGACGGCATTTGCTACGCCGGAAAGTTTATTTCAGTATGTGTATATGCCGTTTGGACTGCACGGGGCACCGGCGACCTTCCAGAGACTGATGGATCGAGTCCTGAGGCCACATAGGCGGTACGATCGGCCTATTTGGATTACATTGTCATTTACAGCTTGGACTGGGAGACTCAACTCCGGAAAGTGCAAGCTGTGATTGACGACCTGTGGGAGGCAGGTCTAACCGCGAACCCCAAGAAATGTCACATCGGGCTAGAAGAAGCCCGGAGGGGTATTGTTAAACCCCAGGTCGATAAAATTCAAGCGGTTCAGGACTGGCCGCAACCCGTTAACAAAAAGCAGGTGCAAGCCTTTCTGGGGATTGCCGGCTATTATCGCTGGTTCATCCCCAATTTTGCAGCCATCGCTACCCCCCTGATGGATCTTACCAAAGGGAAAGATTCCGTCATGGTTAAATGAAGAAGCCTTCCATAGCCTAAAAAGGGCACTTTGCTGTCAGCCCGTACTGGTGACTCCGGATTTCCGCAGCGAGTTTGTGGTTCAAACTGATGCCTCTGATACCGGTATCAGGGCCGTACTGTCAAAAGTTAGGGACGGAGTGAAACACCCAGTCCTCTATCCCAGCAGGAAGCTGAATAAACATGAGCAAAAGTATACGGTAGTAGAAAAAGAGTGCCTAGCCATTAAGTGGGCGATAGAGTCCCTCAAATATTACCTGGTGGGCAGAAACTGTGGTTTGGCTGGATGGGAGAAGCCCTCCAGTTGGTAGTTAGTTCGGACCCTGTTTAGTTAGTGCCGGACAGGCAAGGATTTGTTTTATGCTTTATTCCCTGTATGTTTTGTCTTTCACCTTCAATAAACCTGACCCAGTGTCAGTTATGTCCGGATCCCGGCTGTGCGCCTGAGTTTAGGTACTGTCAGGCTGTGTGCCCACGTAGTGATTTTTAAGCGTTTTTGCCGCAATTTTCGGCGCGAAAACGTTTAAAAATCGTGTACAGAACGCCCCCCATGCATTCCTTTGGCATTCCGCACATGCTGTGCTAATGCTGCGCTTTTTTCCGCGGCGGAATCGCATCGCGGAAAAAATCGCAGCATGCTCATTCTTTTGTGTGGAATCGCAAAGAATTGCCGCAATTCCGCACCCATAGGAATGCACGAGAACCGCTTACTTCCCGCATGTGGCTATGCCCACCATGCGGGAAGTTAAGCGTCTCATGTGCGGTTGGTACCCACGGTGTGGAGGAGAGGAGACTGTCCTCCAGGCCCTGGGTACCATACCCCTGAAAAAAAAAAAATAAAAAATAAAAAAATCAGGGTATATTTACCTTCCGGCGTCCCGCGCTGCATTCCCGGCCTCAGCGTTCCCAGTAATGCCTTGCGGCAAGGTCCTGTGATGATGTAGTCTTGTGAGATCGCTATAGTAATGTGAGACCAACGTCATCACAGGTCTCGCAAGGCATTACTGGGAACGCTGAGGCCCGGGATGGCAGCGCGGGACGCCGGAAGGTAAATATACCCCGATTTTTTATTTTTTATTCTTTTTTTTACAGGGGGATTTTTTATTTTTTTAGCATTTTAACATTCTATCTTTTACTATTGTTGCCGCATAGACGGCCTCAATAGTAAAAAGCTGCTCACACTTGTCAAACACTATGTTTGACGAGTGTGACCAACCTGTCAATCACTTTCCAAGCGATGCTTCAAATCGCTTGGAAAGTGCTTGAATATCGCACTCGAAAATCGCGGCAAAATCGCGATCATAATCGCAGTGAAATCGCGCGAAAAAAACGCGCGATTTCTGGGAAGGAGTCCGGTTTTTAGTGTCCGGAATCAAACGCTACGTGGGCACATAGCCTCACACTTAGCGATGCACCAGCGATCCCGACCAGTGATATGACGCGGTCAGGATCGCTGGTGCATCGCTAAGTGGTCGCTAGTGAGCTGCCACACAGGCAGATCTCACCAGCGACATCGCAGGGGTCGGGGGTCACTACCTGTCACACCAGGCGATCCTGCGTCCTCCCGCCCGGCTCCACGCGTCGCTCGTCTCTCCACAGGAAGCGCCGCAGGAAGCAGACGATGAGAAACAGTCCAGCCTGTTCTCGCGCGATCAGCGATAACCAGCGGGGGAGCGGGTCGTAGGTAAGTATCACACACAGCGATATTGCTAGAGATATCTCTTAGTGTGACAGGCCCTTAACATGCTGAACCCACGTGGCCTTTGACCCCAGCAAACGTGATCCCAGAGTGTTTTATCACTATACATACATACAGGCAGACATATACACACACAATGTATATATACAGGCAGATATACATATATATACAGGCAGACACATACAGGCAGACACATATACACACACACACATACAGGGGGACACATACAGTACAGACCAAAAGTTTGGACACACCTCATTCAAAGAGTTTTCTTTATTTTCATGACTATGAAAATTGTAGATTCATTCTGAAGGCATCAAAACTATGAATTAACACATGTGGAATTATATAATTAACAAAAAAGTGTGAAACAACTGAAAATACTGTATGTCTTATATTCTAGGTTCTTCAGAGTAGCCACCTTTTGCTTTGATTTCTGCTTTGCACACTCTTGGCATTCTCTTGATGAGCTTCAAGAGGTAGTCACCGGAAATGTTTTTCACTTCACAGGTGTGCCCTGTCAGGTTTAATAAGTGGGATTTCTTGCCTTATAAATGGGGTTGGGACCATCAGTTGTGTTGTGCAGAAGTCTGGTGGATACACAGGTGATAGTCCTACTGAATAGACTGTTAGAATTTGTATTATGGCAAGAAAAAAGCAGCTGAGTAAATAAAAACGAGTGGCCATCATCTTTAAGAAATGAAGGCCAGTCAGTCCAAAAAATTGGGAAAACTTTGAAAGTGTCCCGAAGTGCAGTGGCAAAAACCATCAAGCGCTACAAAGAAACTGGCTCACATGAGGACCGCCACAGGAAAGGAAGACCAAGAGTCACCTCTGCTGCGGAGGATAAGTTCATCCGAGTCACCAGCCTCAGAAATCGCAGGTTAACAGCAGCTCAGATTAGAGACCAGGTCAGTGCTACAGAGGTCTAGCAGCAGACACATCTCTACAACAGCTGTTAAGAGGAGACTTTGTGCAGCAGGCCTTCATGGTAAAATAGCTGCTAGGAAACCACTGCTAAGGACAGGCCACAAGCAGAAGAGACTTGTTTGGGCTAAAGAACACAAGGAATGGACATTAGACCAGTGGAGATCTGTGCTTTGGTCTGATGAGTCCAAATTTGAGATCTTTGGTTCCAACCACTGTGTCTTTGTGCGACGCAGAAAAGGTGAACGGATGGACTCTACATGCCTGGTTCCCACCGTGAAGCATGGAGGAGGAGGTGTGATAATGTGGGGGGGCTTTGCTGGTGACACTGTTGGGGACTTATTCAAAATTGAAGGCATACTGGACCAGCATGGCTACCACAGCATCTTGCAGCGGCATGCTATTCCATCCGGTTTGCGTTTAGTTGGACCATCATTTATTTTTCAACAGGACAATGACCGCAAACACACCTCCAGGCTGTGTAAGGGCTATGTGACCAAGAAGGAGAGTGATGGGGTGCTACGCCAGATGACCTGGCCACCACAGTCACCAGACCTGAACCCTATCGAGATGGTTTGGGGTGAGCTGGACCGCAGAGTGAAGGCAAAAGGGCCAACAAGTGCTAAGCATCTCTGGGAACGTCTTCAAGACTGTTGGAAGACCATTTCCGGTGACTACCTCTTGAAGCTCATCAAGAGAATGCCAAGAGTGTGCAAAGCAGTAATCAAAGCAAAAGGTGGCTACTTCAAGAACCTAGAATATAAGACATACAGTATTTTCAGTTGTTTCACACTTTTTTGGTAATTATATAATTCCACATGTGTTAATTCATTGTTTTGATGCCTTCAGAGTGAATCTACAATTTTCATAGTCATGAAAATAAAGAAAACTCTTTGAATGAGGTGTGTCCAAACTTTTGGTCTGTACTGTGTATGTATGTGTGTGTGTGTATGTATGTGTATATATATATATATATATATATATATATATATATATATACACACAGGCTGACACACACACACATATATATATATATATGTACACCACTGTTGTGGCCATTTTCCCAACTTAGGGGTCACTGCTCCAAGTGCTCCTATCACCACTGGATCACTGTGGCCTTCACCTTCCACCTGGTAATTCTCCAGCTTCTCATATTCCTCCTTTCTGATTTTGCTGTCACTTGGCGCTGCCACATCTATTATCATTGCTGTCTTCTGGTCCTTGTCTACTAGCACAATGTCTGGTTGGTTATCCAACACCTGCTTATCGGTCTGGATCTTGAAGTCCCACAGGATTTTAGCCCTTTCATTCTCCACCATTTTCTCTGGGGTCTCCCACCTGGACTTTAGCCCATATGCTGTGCAGATGTTCCTGTATACAATTCCTGTGAAAAGGTGTTTACCCCCTTCCTAATTTATTATTCATTTTCATGTTTGTGACACTTAAATGTTTCCGGTCACCAAACAAATGTAAATATTGGACAAAGATAGCACAATTAATCACAAAATGCAGTTTCTAAATGAAGGTCTTTATTATTAAGGGAAAAAGAAATCCAAATCTACAGGGCCCTGTGTGAAAGGGATTGCTCCTCCCAACTCTCTTAAAACATAAATTAACTTTGGTTTATCACATCTTTGGGAAGCTGACTCCACATTCACTACTCACACCCAGGCCTGATTACTGCCACAACTCTTCTTAATCAAGAAATCACTTAAATAGAACCTGCCTGACAAAGTGAAGTAGACCAAAAGTTCCTCAAAAGATAAACATCATGCCGCGATCCAAAGAAATTCTGGAACAAAGTAATTGCGATCTATCAGTCTGGAAAAGGTTAAAAAGCCATTTCTAAAGCTTTGGCACTCCATTGAACCACAGTGAGAGCCAATATCTAAAAATGGCAAAAACATGGAACAATGGTTAACCTTCCCAGGAGTAGCCGGCTGACCAAAATTACAACAAGAGCGCAGCAACGACTCATCTAACAGGTCACAAAAAACCCACAACATCCAAAGAACGGCAGGCCTCACTTGCCTCAGTTAAGGTCAATGTTCATGACTCCACCATAAGAAAGAAACTGGGGAAATGCCATGCATGGCAGAGTTCCAAGACAAAAACCACTGCTGAGCAATAAGAACATAAAGGCTCATCTCAGTTTTGCCAGAAAACATCTTATCCCCAAGACTTTTGGAAGAATACTCTGTGGACTGATGAAACAAAAAGTTGAACATTTTGGAAGGTGTCTGTCCTATTACATCTGAGGTAGAAGTAGTGTAGCATTTCAGAAAAGGAACTTCATACCAACAGTAAAATGTGGTGGTAGTGTGATGGTCTAGGGCTGTTTTGCTGCTTCAGGACCTTTGAAGATTTGCTGTGGTAAATGGAACCATGAATTTTGTTGTCTACCAAAAAATCCTAAAGGAGAATGTCTGGCCATCTGTTTGTGACCACAAGCTGAAGTGCACTTGGGTTATGTAGCTAGACAATGATCCAAAACACGCTAGCAAGTCCACCTTTGAATGGCTTAAGAAAAACAAAATTAAGACTTTGGAGTGGCCTAGTCAAAGTCCTGACCTTAATCCAATTGAGATGCTGTGACATGACCTTAACAAGGCGGTTCATGCTCGGAAACCTCCAATGTGGCTGGATTTCTTTTCCCTTAAATAAATATAAAGACCTTCTTTTATAAACTGCATTTTGTGTTACTTGTGTTATCTTTGTCTAATATTTAAATTTGTTAGGTGATCTGAAACAAACATGCAAAAGAATAGGAAGTTGGGAAGGGGTCAAACAATCACTTTTTCACCCAACTGTATATATAGTACATACCCATACACTTAATGCCACCTTCTATACAGTTCTTCTGACTCCTGCAGAGTATAGTACCTGTGGTGACATCATGGGCACATGATGCTGACATCACCATAGGTCCTGAGGCAGTCTCCACATTGGAATGCTATTATCAGTGTAGCTCCTGCTGTAGACACTGGGGGCTCCCAAGAGTGTGGGGATCCTGAGCACAATTGCCCAGTCTTCTTCCACCTCCCTAACGCTGGCCCTGGGTGGGCGTTGTGGGACCACTGTTGCCCACCATGATGTCCCACCAGATTCATTACTCCCATGGGGGTCACTAGAGATATTTCAGCTGGCTTTGTGGCTGTGATGTGATTGGTGCTTCTTTACCGCTGATGTCCCCCGGTTTATGCCGCCCCCCACTGAAGGAGTTTGTACCTTTTTTGCACCTTATTATGAAGTCCCAATTCTTCACTCATGACTCCAGAATTCCACCCACCGTTACAGTGGCGAAAGCAGCGTAAGAAAATGAGACGTCACATATTACTGCGCAAAATTGTCAATGAAAATAATTCTGACTTTTTGATGCCACACACGGACAGAAAACCCTGGAAATAAGAGGCGGCAACAGGACGAGGTTTCTACCATTCTTTATTGCTAATAAGTCATAAACTACAGGGACATTTGTCCAGCAGGACGCGCCCGTCGTCTACTCCCGGGCGTGACGGAAGTACGGTTCTTCTTGGAGTGCCTTGTGCTTCTCTATAGTGGGGGGTCGGGACGCGAGAATAAAATGAAGCAAAGTATCAGAGAACAATGGACGTGCGACACGTCACAAGGAACCACGCAACGCTACTTGTTGGTGCAATTGAGGAACATCAATGAGGAGTATTACCAACTACAACTCCCACCAGACACTCCCCCTACAGACACACAGTCACATATATAGCATCGGCCATTTGGAGAGGGATATTGGCATTAACATCTTAAAGCTCAGAGGGGAAAAGAGTAAATAAAGGAATGAAGATGCAGGACGCGGCGTCACCCACTGCTCATGTGCATAACCTGACCCTGTGCCACTACACATAGATGCAGCAGAGCTGAGCACTGATATCACTGCACTGCTCCACTGCAAGAATAAGAAAAGCAAAGACAGAAGTCATTAACATGTATCTAGTGCAACAATTGGCCACTGACAGCCACGCCCAGCGCATCAGCTCCACCCATGAGGAGCTGGCATTTGTATTGAATGATGTCTCTAGTTGTAATTTGCAGCAGAACTTGCGCTAAAGTTATTTATTAAAGGGGCGGTGTCCAGTCCCCTGTAAGTGAAGCATAATAACTGTATAATGAATGTTCTGCAGCTTTATAATAGACTTTGTGCTTCAATGTCTCACCATATCTCTGCTTGCTGTATTAAGAGTTGAGCCAAAAGATTTGCAGATCCTTGGTCTAGCGACCATGTTGGTAATCCTGGGCCCCTGGACAACAGCCGGAATCCTTGGCATCCCTTCTGATCAGGCCAGGGTTCCCCAACTCCAGTCCTCAAGAGCCGCCAACAGGTCATGTTTTCAGGATTTCCTTAGTATGATTCAGGTGATTATTGCAGTACCTGCACAGGCAACAATTCCATCACCTGGGCAATACTAATGAAACCCTGAAAAAATGACCTGTCAGTGGCTATTGAGGACTGGAGTTGGGTAACCCTGGATTAGGCCATCATTGCTGCACACCACACATGACGACGTTGCACCAGGCCTACTCCTCAGAAGTCCGCAGGGTCCGGGGCTGCCGCCCCTTGATCAGACTCCTGGGAGGCTTTTTGCTGAACTCTGATCTCTTTGAATCTGGAGCCTGAAAATGGGACCTGGCCTTGTCCTGCTCACACAGCTGAGGGTCTGTTACAATGGTGTCCAGCCACGACAATCCTCTGTGTGCGGAGCAGCCTGATACATTGTAACAAATCCTCAGGAGAGCAGACTGTCTACACTGGACACAGGATGAGCTCCCTTCTATAGACAGCAAGCACAGATCTTAGAAGTGGTGAGCGACGGCGACACAAAGCGTTTCAGAACGTCCAGAGCTTTTCATAAAACTGGAAAACTCCTTCATGTTCAGTCTGAATAGGGGCCCAACTGACATAGAGCGACGTCTGCGGTAATATCGATATTACTGTCACTCCGGTGTAATCCAGGAATAGTCAGTGACTGGGGAATGTGGAGGCCAAGGTCACCGGAGCGTAATATGCTTATAATGTCCGGCACAGGCCGGTCAGCGACGATATATATGCAATATATACACCTGGCGCTGATCTGCTGGCCACGTGACTGATAACAGTGAGGTATTTCAAATGCAGGGATGGGGCCCCTGGCTCAGAGGCCTGGTGCAGGAACTCTGTTGCCCCTGGCTGAGGCCCCCGGCTTAGGGGCCCAATGCAGCAACTCTATGGCCTCCAGCTCTGGGACTCTGCGAAAACCAGATTAGAGGCCCGATGCAGGGACTCTGTGGCCCCCAGATTAGGGGCCCAGTGCAGGGACTCTGTGGCCCCCACCTCGTGGACTCTGTGGCCCCTGGCTCATGGGTCCCGTGCCCGCTCTGCAGTATCTAAGTGCCTTGTGCTGCTGGTGTAATACTTGTGTTCTGCGGCAGCGCTGTCGCATTTGTGCTTATTACTGGCCCCACCCACCGCGCAGGACGTGATGATGTCACAGATGACAGGTGCTGTAGATACAAGGTATTCCCGTTTCCATGACAACAGCTTCTTGTGTCGCGCAGTTTTCCATTTGGCGCTTTCTTTCCGTGCGATGATGGCGGCACAGGACCCTCTGTAAACCTTACGTGATTGGTCTATGGGGCGGTGCAGTGTCACGTGACGTCTCCTACCACGATGAGTAAAAACCGTGAAATGCCAACCGTCCGGTGTCTCGATAGCGCCGCGCACGTCTGCCAGATTTTATTGCTTCAGACTGACGTCAGCTCTCCAGGAAAGTCAGGAGAAAAGCGGATCCCCCATTAATTGGTAAAGTCTGAGCCCGGACCATACCCAGGACCCTCGCTCAACATGGTGTCACGTCCTGGCGGCTTGCGTGTCCATGTTAACCCCTTGTTTCACAGTATCAGTAGTCAGATGCCACCTCGTTCGCCTCTCAACCGGGTCATATTCACGTTTTTCTGGTAAAATTTTGCAACCATTAATTAAATCCTCATTGTTAGCGACAGCGAGCATCGGACCGTCACACTTTACTGCACTGCTGTGAGACTGCGGCTTATAATTGTGCGTTCACATGTGGTGGGTCAAAGGCTGAGTGACGAGACGGTCGGCTGTATAGAGAATATATATATGTACCTGCTCCCGGGGAACAGTGGCACCATGACACGCACGTACGTCTGCATGAGGCCTACTGGTGGTAGCGGCGTGGGCGCAGTGTTGCCAGGGCTCCACAAGGTCACCAGCAGCAGATACAAGATATGGGTGGGCACTCGGACCCCATGTGAGAGGCCAGGTCAGACAGTAAGTAACAACCCCAAACCGTGTCATGAATTAGCTACATGGAGGAAGCTGTGAGTCCCAGTCCGATCAGATGTCGCCACGTCACGACGTCAGTACGACCCGATATGAACGGTTGACGGCTGCGTGGACCACGATATATTACACCACAGTGTAGATTCGGGGACTGCCGGGATCGGGAACAGGACACATCCCATGTTAGTGAGGAGGCTAAAAAGAGTTAATGACACAGAAGCCATCTTGTTAGTGTGTGGAGCTCAGCGAGACGCCAACGCTACTTTACGACTACGAGGAATGGTGGCGTCCTGGCGGCCACAAGTTCTCTGGGTAGCAGCGCCCCTCGATATCAGGGGTAGACCCTACCTCTAATTCCACCTCTGGTAGCAGGATATCCGCCTTCCTTAATGTGTCCTCCCCTTGGCACAGTGAAGTGTCCGAGTCTTAGCGCCATGGAAGTGTGCAGGTGGGATCTGAGCCCCCGACCGCCCGGTATTAGCAGATCTGACTAAGAATCTTTCTCTCTGTAAACTATTGTTAGAAAAACTACTCCTCTCCCGCGCGACCTCCATCCACGGAGACAATGAGCCCACTCTGCAGCAGTGTCCTCCGGATGGTCCCGAGTGTGGGGAGCAGGACGGGAGACCCCCGACCCTCTGCTCAGCAGCTGGCGGCTTCTCATCTCCCTGTGAGTCCGGTAGTTATTCTGTTCTGAGGTGACGGGTTGGAACCAGGCAATGGAGGGAAGGACTGGTCTGGATGAAAACACGAAGGAGCAGGGGGAAGAGGGTAACGAGGGTCATCCATACACCAGCGCCTCTCTCCATCCCCTCTGCCCCGCTGGTTACACCTTCGAGTCCTGGCTGTGGGCCTGCCCATTGCTGCCCTGTATTGTCAGGCCAATCTCTTCCTTCTTGTGCTTCTCGGGGTTCAAGGGTTGGGCCTCGGGGCTGCCATCGCTCGGGGCATAGCGGCCTGTCCGATGCTCAGAGAGGGCAGGGCCCCAATCCTTGTTGGGTTTTACTGCGTTCTTCAGCCTCTGGAAGAGAACAGAGAAGTCAGAGACCTGGGAAGAAGAACCCCCATCATCTGCATGGTCGCAGGGATGCCAACTCTACCTGCAGGAAGGTGTCGCCATCTGAACGCCAGATCCTGAAAGCAGCATACAACGGGATGCAGACAACAGAGGAGAGTGCCATTAGGAAGCCCAGCATAATGGCCCAGTCTGGGTACACGTAGTCATTGTACGAGATCGGCCGATACTGGATGACGGTGAAAATCAGGATGAACTGGAAGTGGAGAGAGAAGGGTTAACATTGACAGAGAAGCTCCAGCTATCCCAGAGGAACAAGGACAGCGGCAATCGACGGGTTAAAGCATCATCATTTCTAAGGCCCCTTTCAAATTGCGTCTGAACCCCCTGCAAAACGGGATTTGGGTGTATTCGACAATAGGGCCATTGAACACTGAACCCCTTAACGACCGCCAATACGCCTTTTAACGGCGGCAGTTAAGGGTACTTATTCCTGCTTTTTAACAGCGTTGAGAAATAAGTATATAGCGCCCCTCAGCGTCAGAATTTCTCCGGGGTCTCAGCTACTGGGGGTAGCTGAGACCTTGGAGAACATGACTCGGGTCAGTTTTTACCGACCCCAGTGTTGCGATCACAAAAAAAAAGTCCGGGTTGGAGTTAGAACTGGGCGGTTTCCACTGTTTAGGCACATCGGGGGTCTCCAAACGCGACATGGCGCCCGACATTTATTCCAGTCAATTTTGCGTTCAAAATGTCAAACAGTGCTCCCTCCCTTCCGAGCTCTGCCATGCGCCCAAACAGCGGCTTTCCCCCACATAGGAAGTATCGGCGCACTATGGAGAAATTGCACAACAAATTTTGAGGTCCATTTTCTCCTGTTACCCTTGTGAAAATAAGTTTGGTTCCAAAGTAAATTTTTTGAGAAAAAAGTAAAATGTTCATTTTTTCCTTCCACATTGCTTTAGTTCTCGAGAAGCACCTGAAGGGTTAATAAACGTCTTGAATGTGGTGTTGAGCACCTTGAGGGGTGCAGTTTTTAGATTGGTGGCACTTTTGGGTATTTTCTGTTATATTGACCCCCACACTCACTTCTAATGTGAGGTGGTCCCTAAAAACATGGTTTTGTAAATTTTGTTGGAAAAATGAGAAATTGCTGGTCAACTTTTAACCCTTATAACGACCTCACAAAAAAATAAATTTTGGTCCCAAAATTGTGCTGATGTAAAGTAGACATGTGGGAAATGTCATTTATTAACTATTTTGTGTGCCGTATCTCAGTGATTTAAGGGCACAAAAATTAAAAGTTTGAAAATAGCAACATTTTCAAAATTTTTGCCAAATTTCCATTTTTTTTCATAAATAAACGCAAGTTATATCGAAGAAATTTTACCACTAACGTGAAGTACAATATGTCACGAAAAAAAAAACAATGTCAGAATCACCAGGATCCATTGTGAAGTGTTCCAGAGCTATAACCTCATAAAGGGACAGTGGTCAGAATTGTAAGAATTGGCTCCGTCATTAAGGGGTTAATAGTGCAGACGGAGCCACTAATGTGGGGAAGAACACAGTGAAAGGGGCCTTATGTCAAATCCATGTCAGTGGGGCCCCATAGTATGAAAAGAAGAGATGTAACACAAATAATACTGCCATACTATGACACCAGTCACCGGACAGTGAAGCCGCACTGGAACGCTGCGATCGCTCAGGGCTGTGATGTCACACTGGAGCGCATCGGTCACTCAGGGCTGTGATGTCACACTGGAGTGCACCGGTCACTCAGGGCTGTGATGTCACACTGGAGCGCTCCGGTCACTCAGGGCTGTGATGTCACACTGGAGCGCTCCGGTCACTCAGGGCTGTGATGTCACACTGGAGCGCATCGGTCACTCAGGGATGTGATGTCACACTGGAGCGCATCGGTCACTCAGGGATGTGATGTCACACTGGAGCGCACCGGTCACTCAGGGCTGTGATGTCACACTGGAGCGCACCGGTCACTCAGGGCTGTGATGTCACACTGGAGCGCACCGGTCACTCAGGGCTGTGATGTCACACTGGAGCGCTCCGGTCACTCAGGGCTGTGATGTCACACTGGAGCGCTCCAGTCACTCAGGGCTGTGATGTCACACTGGAGCACATCGGTCACTCAGGGATGTGATGTCACACTGGAGCGCATCGGTCACTCAGGGCTGTGATGTCACACTGGAGTGCTCCAGTCACTCAGGGCTGTGATGTCACACTGGAGTGCACCGGTCGCTCAGGGCTGTGATGTCACAATGGAGCGCACCGGTCGCTCAGGGCTGTGATGTCACACTGGAGCGCACCGGTCGCTCGGGGCTGTGATGTCACACTGGAGCGCTCCAGTCACTCGGGGCTGTGATGTCACACTGGAGCGCTCCGGTCACTCGGGGCTGTGATGTCACACTGGAGCGCTCCGGTTACTCGGGGCTGTGATGTCACACTAGAGCGCATCGGTCACTCGGGGCTGTGATGTCACACTGGAGCGCTCCAGTCACTCGGGGCTGTGATGTCATACTGGAGTGCATCGGTCACTTGGGGCTGTGATGTCACACTGGAGCGCCCCGGTCACTCGGGGCTGTGATGTCACACTGGAGCGCTCCGGTCACTCGGGGCTGTGATGTCACACTGGAGCGCTCCGGTCACTCGGGGCTGTGATGTCACACTAGAGCGCATCGGTCACTCGGGGCTGTGATGTCACACTGGAGCGCTCCAGTCACTCGGGGCTGTGATGTCATACTGGAGTGCATCGGTCACTCGGGGCTGTGATGTCACACTGGAGCGCTCCAGTCACTCGGGGCTGTGATGTCATACTGGAGTGCATCGGTCACTCGGGGCTGTGATGTCACACTGGAGCGCACCGGTCACTCAGGGCTGTGATGTCACACTGGAGCGCATTGGTCACTCAGGGATGTGATGTCACACTGGAGCGCACCGGTCACTCAGGGCTGTGATGTCACACTGGAGCGCTCCGGTCGCTCAGGGCTGTGATGTCACACTGGAGCGCTCCGGTCGCTCAGGGCTGTGATGTCACACTGGAGCGCTGCGATCGCTCAGGGCTGTAATGTGCTCATATTCACTCTTGGACTCGCAGTGTGATGTAATTCTGATATGAGATATAAGCAGGAATCCTACATACAGGGGCTTCTCACAAAATTAGAATATCATCAAAAAAATTATTTATTTCAGTTCTTCACTACAAACAGTGACTCTCCTCTATTCGAGTCATTACACACAGAGTGATCTATCTCATGTGATTATTTCTGGTAGTGCTGATGATTATGGCTTACAGCCAATGAAAACCCAAAAGTCATTATCTCAGTACATTAGAATACTTTATAACACGAGCTTGAAAAATGATTTTAAAATCTGAAATGTCGTCCTACTGAGATGTATGATCAGTAAATGCGCTCAATACTTGGTTGCAGCTCCTTCTGCATCAATTACTGCCTCAATGCGGCGTGGCATGGAGGCGATCAGCCTGTGGCACTGCTGAGGGGTTATGGAAGCCCAGGTTGCTTTGATAGCAGCCTTCAGCTCGTCTGCATTGTGGGGTCTGGTGTCTCTCTTCTTCCTCTTGACAATACTCCATAGATTCTCTATGGGGTTAAGGTCAGGCGAATTTGCTGCCAATCAAGCCCAGTGATACTGTTGTGTGTACACCAGGTATTGGTACTTTTGGCAGTGTTGACAGGGGCCAAGTCCTGCTGGAGAATGACATTTCCATCTCCATAAAGCTTGTCGGCAGAGGGAAGCATGAAGAGCTGTAAAATGTCCTGGTAGACGGCTGCGCTGACTTTGGTCTTGATAAAACCCAGTGGACCTACACCAGCAGATGACATGGCTCCCCAAACCATCACTGATGGTGGAGACTTCACACTAGACCTCCAGCAGCTTGGATTGTGGCCTCTCCACTCTTCCTCCAGACTCTGGGACCACGATTTCCAAGGTCTACTGTGAAGTCTCCACCACCAGTGATGGTTTGGGGAGCCATGTCATCTGCTGGTGGAGGTCCACTGGGTTTTATCAAGACCAAAGTCAGCGCAGCCGTCTACCAGGACATGTTAGAGCTCTTCATGCTTCCCTCTGCCGACAAGCTTCTTGGAGATGGAAATGTCATTCTCCAGCAGGACTTGGCCCCTGTCCACACTGCCAAAAGTACCAATACCTGGTTTAGGGCTCATACCCATATGTGAAATAAAAAAAAACAGTCCGATCTCCAGACCGAAAAAGCAGACAAGTGCCATGTGAGTGTCATGCGATTTTTAAACGGATCATCCATATGTGCGTATACAATGCGATTCTAACATGAGCTTTTACATAGAGCAGTTCTCTGTCCTCTACACATCGTTTTAAAATTGAAATATTCTTCAAAACACACACACACACACACATATATACACTAGATGGAGGCGGGATGCCATCACATCAGAAGGCCGGTAACGTCACGATGGGGGCAGGCTTTCTCCCCCCCCCCCATGTGCTCACCCACCTATCCACTCTCTCTTTCCCCATGTGCTGACTTCTCCCGTCTGCGCTCTCTTCTTTGACCTGTCTAGGGATGGGCGAATCCTGAAATATTCGGAATCGCTAGGCTGTAACGAGTCCGACTTGGAAACTCGCTATTCGTTGCAAGTCTAGCGAGTCCAATGTTAATGAATGGGGATGCGAGTTTTGCAGCGATTCCTGTGCTTGGGAGGAGGAGAATGGGGATGCAGATTTTTTTTTTGCAGAGTTTCTTAGCGATTTTGTGTCAGCAGCTGGACACAAAATCGCTAAGAAACTAGGATTGCTTGTATTAAACTGTTAAAAAACTAGCTAGGAGTTCTCTCTCTCTGTTTTGCAGCGATTCCTGTGCTGGGGAGGAGGAGAATGGGGATGCGAGGAGAGAGAGAGAGAGAGAGAGAGAACGAACTCCTAGCTAGTTTTTTCACAGTTTAATACAAGCAATCCTAGTTTCTTAGCGATTTTGTGTCCAGCTAGGACACACAAAACTAGCTAGGAGTTCTCTCTCTCTCTCCCCTCCAGCACAGGAATCGCTGCAAGACTCGCATCCCCATTCTCCTCCTCCCCAGCACAGGAATCCCCCAGCACAGGAATCGCTGCAAAACAGAGAGAGAGAACTCCTAGCTAGTTTTTTCACAGTTTAATACAAGCAATCCTAGTTTCTTAGCGATTTTGTGTCCAGCTGCTGACACAAAATCGCTAAGAAACTCTGCAAAAACTAGGATTGCCATTCATTTGCATTGGACTCGTTACTGTGCGAGTAATCGCTTGGAAACTCACAGAGTACCGACTCCTGCGAGTCCCCTACTACTCGCAGAGTAACGAGTCCTAACGAGTAGATTCGCCCATCCCTACTGTCTACCCCACGTGCTATCCCCTTGTCTGCTGTCGCTCTCCTTCCTGTGCTGTCCCGTTTGAGCTGTCTCCCCCCTGTGCTCTGTCTCTCTCACCCCTGTGTCTGACAGTGTACGGAGCATACCACAGCTCCTGGGCAGGGGAGGAAGCAAAAGACAATACTGACATTACAGCAGGAGATCACAGAGGATTCATTTTGTGAGGTAAAATGTTGTTTAAAAACAGTCAGTGAAATATTTTACCTCACAAAATGAATCCTCTGTGATCTCCTGCTGTAATGTCAGTACTGTCATTTGCTTCCTCCCCTGTCCAGGAGATGTGGTATGCTCCGTACACAGTCAGACACAGACAATTTTTAAAATTAACTTTTGTTCGTGGAAAAACCCCTTTAATGTGACCGGCTTCCTCTCTCTGTAGACACATCGCGCATCTGCCACCGGGATCAGCCGAATGATTCACTGCTCCTGCGCGGAATTCGCGCAGGCGCAGTGCGACGGTGTTCCGCTGGTGGTACCGAGCAAGAGGCTGCGTGAGTGTGTGTGTGAATGTGAGTGCGCGAATGTGAATGAGAGAGTGTGACAGTGAGAGTGTGAATGAGAGTGAGTGTGTGTGTGAATGTCAGTGTGTGTGTGAATGTCAGTGTGTGTGCGAATGTCAGTGTGTGTGCATGAATGTGAGTGTGTTTTTAGAGTGTGAATGTCAGTGTGTGAATGTGAGTGTGTTTTGTGAGTGAGAATGTGTGTGTGTTTGGTGTATACGGCGTAGTTAGTGTGTGTTTTGTGAGTGAGAGTGTGAATGTGTGTGTGTGCGTTTGGTGTATACGGCGTATAGAGTGTGTGTATGTGTGTGGTGCGACCGTGTTCCGCTGGTGGTACCGAGCAATAGGCTGCGTGAGTGTGTGTGAATGTGAGTGCGTGAATCAGAGTGTGAATGTGAGTGTGAGAGTGTAAATGAGAGTGTGAATGTGAGAGTGTGAATGTGTGTGTGTTTTGAAAGTGTGAATGTGAGTGTGAGTGTTTTGAGAGTGTGAGTGTGTGTGTGTGTGTGAGAGTGAATGTGTAAGAGTGTGAATGTGAGTGAGTGTGAATGTGTGAGTGTGTGTTTGGTGTGTACGGCGTATAGAGTGTGTGTATGTGTGTGGTGCGACGGTGTTCCGCTGGTGGTACCGAGCAATAGGCTGCGTGAGTGTGTGTGAATGTGAGAGCGTGAATGTGAGTGTGAGAGTGTGGCTGTGAGTGAGTGAATGTGAGTGTGAGAGTGTGGCTGTGAGTGAGTGTGTGAATGTGAGTGTGTGTGCATGAATGTGAGTGTGTTTTGAGAGTGTGTGTGTGTGAATGTGTAAGAGTGTGAGTGTGTGTTTGGTGTGTACGGCGAATAGAGTGTGTGTATGTGTGTGGTGCGACCGTGTTCCGCTGGTGGTACCGAGCAATAGGCAGCGTGTGTGTGAATGTGAGAGTGTGAATGAGCGTGTGAATGTGAGTGTGACTGTGAGTGAGTGAATGTGAGTGTGAGTGAGAGTGAGTGTGTGTGTGTGAATGTCAGTGTGTGAATGTGAGTGTGTGTTTTGAGTGTGAATGTGAGTGTGAGAATGTGAGCGTGAATGTGAGTGTGTGTGTGAGAGTGAATGTGTAAGAGTGTGAGTGTGTGAGTGTGTGCTTGGTGTGTACGGCGTATAGAGTGTGTATGTGTGTGGTGCGACCGTGTTCCGCTGGTGGTACCGAGCAATAGGCTGCGTGAGAGTGTGAGAGAATGTGTGTGTGTGTGAATGTCAGTGTGTGAGTGTGTTTTGAGAGTGAATGTGAATGAGTGAGTGTAAATGAGAATGTGAGAGAGTGTGAATGTGAGTGAGTGTGTTAATGTGAGTGAGGGTGTGAATGTCAGTGTGTGCATGAATGTGAGTGTTTTGAGTGTGAATGTGAGTGTGTGAGAGTGATAATGAGTGTGAGAATGTCAGTGTGAATGTGAGTGTGTCTTGAGAGTGAGTGTAAGAGTGTGAGTGTGACAGAGTGTGAATATGAGTGTGTGTGTGAGAGTGAATGTGTAAGAGTGTGAATGTGTGAGTGTGTGTTTGGTGTGTACGGCGTATAGAGTGTGTGTATGTGTGTGGTGCGACCGTGTTTCGCTGGTGGTACCGAGCAATAGGCTATGAGAGTGTGAGTGAATGTGAGTGTGTGTGAATGTCAGTGTGTGAATGTGTGTGTGTTTTGAGAGTGACTGAGAGTGTGAATGTGAGTGTGTGTGAAAGTGAATGTGTAAGAGTGTGAATGTGTGAGTGTGTTTGGGGTGTACGGCGTATAGAGTGTGTGTATGTGTGTGGTACCGAGCAATAGGCTGCGTGAGTGTGTGAGTGTGAATGTGAGTGTGTGTGCGCATGAATGTGTGTTTTGAGAGTGAGTGTGAATGTGAATGTGAGTGTGAATGTGAGTGTGAATGAGAGTGTGAGTGTGAATGTGTAAGAGTGTGTGTGAGTGTGTGTGTTTGGTGTGTACGGCGTATAGAGTGTGTGTGTGGTGTGACGGTGTTCCGCTGGTGGTACCGCGCAATAGGTTGGTACCAGCAGCAGTTTCCATATTGAGCACCCATCACTTGGGTGTCCCAATATGGTGGTAGGTGAACTTCCTCCGCTTGGAAATCTGGGATACGGCGACATCTGGACAGAACAGGAAATGAAAACATTACAAGGCCATTGTATATATCAGTGACATATACACAGCTCTGACAAAAATTAAGAGCGCACTGCACAGTTGTATAAGAATCCGCTTCTCTCCATGTCTGGCAGCCATTCCATTCCAGTGTCAGCTGAATTCCAACCAGAGTTCACCTCATTCTACTCAATGTGCTTCTCATTAGGTGATCACCTGAACCAAACCTTATTTAATGAAGGAAACTCTTGCACCCAGTGTGAAATTTGGTGGAGGATCGGTGATGATCTGGGGAGGCTTCAGCAAGGCTGGAATTAGGCAGGTTAATCTTAGTGAAGAACGTATGAATCAAGCCCCATACAAGGTTATCCTGGAATAACAGCTGACTCCTTCTGCTCAGGCAATGTTCCCCAACGCTGAGGACAATGCGCCATGCCACACAACTAGGTCACTCAATGTGTGGATGAAAGACCACCACATCCAATCCCTGTCATGGCCGCCCAATCTCCAGACCTGAACCCCACTGAGAACCTCTGGAATGTAATCAGGAGGAAGATGGAGAGTCACAAGCCATCAGACAAAGAAGAACTGCTGACATGTGTGTACCAGGAGTGACATAAGGTCACCCAAAAGCAGCGTGAGAGACTGGAGGAAAGCAGCCGAGACGCAGGAAAGCTGGGGTTAACAATCGTGGGGATTCCACAGAATACTGATCTCTGAACTCTTCCTGAGGTAAAACATCAGTATTGTTATTTCTAAATGATTATGGACTTGTTTTCTTTGCATTATTTGAGGTCTGCAAGCACTGTTGGTTTGTTTTTTCTTGTAAATTTTCACCATTTCTCCATTTCAGAAAAAAACAAAATTTATTGCTTGAAATTCGGAGACAAGTTGTCAGTAGTTTCTAGACTAATAGAACAACTTACATTTTACTCAAAAATATAAAGCGAAAAATCAGACAAACTGGACATTTGGACGTGAGCTATTATAAAATGCGGTCCTCTAATCACCCACACGTGGTATATGGACACACTTCATGGGACCATCAGGTATAGGAGGACAGCGGGGAAAGAGGCGGACGACGATCGTTTCGCCTCAAGAGACGCTTCTACGGGTCCAGGTGTAAAGTCAAGTGAAGCCGTTTCCTTGTAAAGGGAGTCCATGACTGCACAGTCACTTATTACAAAGCACGCTTACAAGCATTTTTTCTCTTGCATATGGAAAACAAGAGCAAACATTTTCCTTACAAACATATTTTTGAAGACAAAAAAACGATTTTATACAGAAAAAGAAACAAAATCTTACAGGAAAACAGCCCGCTCTAATTTGTCCTCCCCACCGGCTGTTCCTCGAGCGTCTGATTTCATTACCCATCGGGCTTCTTTTTAGTAAAGTGTTATTGTGGTTACCACCCCGTGGGGGACGTCTCGCAATAATTGATGCACAGTTTGCATGAGGTGGATCCTTTTCCTGTGCTAAGAGAGTAGTGTTCACGAAACCTTGTGGCCAAAGGTCTAATGCTTTTCCCTATATAATCAAAAAAGCAAGGGCAAAAAATCACATAAACCACAAACTCAGTTCTACAAGACATAAAACTGAGCACTTTATGTTCAACTGACCCGATTCTTAAAGGGTTTTCTGTAATATGAAGGTGGCAAAAATTACAGGGACCGCATTTAAGGTTCCCTAAAGGAAGATTTCTGTTCAGCCAATCTTTATTGACAGGTAATAGTCGATGATGTGCTAACAGTCTGATAGATTGTGTGTTCTCCTGTAGAAGTAAGGGCGTGTAGCGCTAGTCTCTTCTAAATCTATCGGACTTCTCACGGTGATCTGCTACAAAGGCACTGAGCTTGAACGGCGGCGGCGACCTCTTCACTGGCATTTTCCCCTCAGTCCAGAGGTCATCACAGCTCAGGGTGTGAAGGAGCGCAGACTCGGACATCACCGCTAGTCACCGAGTCTGTGCCGGCACCATCTCCTCATTCACCAGTGGTTTTCAGCCGGGGCGGTGGCATCTTAGCACGGTCCAGGTTGAAAAAGGTATGTCCCCCAGATATGGATTACGGCGTGGGACAAAACGACGGACAGGTATGGTATATTGATGGTTTATTATTTTAATTTTATTACAGGAGATCGAGGGCTTCGCATGGATTAGTTGTGGTTGCAAGTATGGGTTAATCTATATACAGGATATAAACGCAAGTGTGTGTGTGTGTGTACCAAGCCATGCTGCCAGGGTGACTATGATGTCATAACGGTTGCCATTGCGAAGATGATGTCATAATAGGTTGCCATGTTGATGATGATGTCATAATGGCTGCCATGGTGACTATGATGTCATAATAGGTTGCCATAGCGACATCGATGTCGTAAAAGGTAAAGGGGAGATGACATACAGGTATATACTATATACAGGAGAGATGACATACAGGTAAACACTATATACAGGAAGAGATGACATACAGGTATATACTATATACAGGAGGAGAGGGACTCACAGATATACACTATATACAGGGGGAGATGACATACGGGTATACACTATATACAGGAAGAGATGGCATACAGGTATACACTATATACAGCGGGAGATGACATACAGGTATATACTATATACAGGAGAGATGACATACAGGTATATACAGGAAGAGATGACATACAGGTATATACTATATACAGGAGAGATGACATACAGGTATATACTATATACAGGAGAGATGACATACAGGTATATACAGGAAGAGATGACATACAGGTATATACTATATACAGGGGAGATGACATACAGGTATATACTATATACAGGAGGAGATGACACACAGGTATATACTATATACAGGAGAGATGACATACAGGTAAACACTATATACAGGAAGAGATGACATACAGGTATATACTATATACAGGAGGAGAGGGACTCACAGATATACACTATATACAGGGGGAGATGACATACAGGTATATACTATATACAGGAGAGATCACATACAGGTATACACTATATACAGGAGGAGATGACATACAGGTATATACTATATACAGGAAGAGATGACATACAGGTAAACACTATATACAGGAAGAGATGACATACAGGTATATACTATATACAGGAAGAGATGACATACAGGTAAACACTATATACAGGAAGAGATGACATACAGGTGTATATACTACATACAGGTATATACTATATACAGGAGAGATGACATACAGGTAAACACTATATACAGGAGGAGATGACATACAGGTATATACTATATACAGGAAGAGATGACATACAGGTATATACTATATACAGGAGGAGATGACATACAGGTATATACTATATACAGGAGGAGATGACATACAGGTATACACAGGAAGAGATGACATACAAGTAAACACTATATACAGGAGGAGAGGGACTCACAGATATACACTATATACAGCAGGAGATGACATACAGGTATATACTATATACAGGAGAGATGACATACAGGTATATACTATATACAGGAGAGATGACATACAGGTATATACAGGAAGAGATGACATACATGTATATACTATATACAGGAGAGATGACATACAGGTATATACTATATACAGGAGAGATGACATACAGGTATATACTATATACAGGAGAGATGACATACAGGTATATACAGGAAGAGATGACATACAGGTATATGGTATATACAGGAAGAGATGACATACAGGTATATACTATATACAGGAGAGATGACATACAGGTATATACTATATACAGGAGAGATGACATACAGGTATATACTATATACAGGAGAGATGACATACAGGTATATACAGGAAGAGATGACATACAGGTATATGGTATATACAGGAAGAGATGACATACAGGTATATACTATATACAGGAGAGATGACATACAGGTATATACTATATACAGGAGAGATGACATACAGGTATATACTATATACAGGAGAGATGACATACAGGTATATACAGGAAGAGATGACATACAGGTATATGGTATATACAGGAAGAGATGACATACAGGAATATACTATATACAGGGGAGATGACATACAGGTATATACTATATACAGGAGAGATGACATACAGGTATATACTATATACAGGAGAGATGACATACAGGTATATACTATATACAGGAGAGATGACATACAGGTATATACAGGAAGAGATGACATACAGGTATATGGTATATACAGGAAGAGATGACATACAGGTATATACTATATACAGGAGAGATGACATACAGGTATATACTATATACAGGAGAGATGACATACAGGTATATACTATATACAGGAAGAGATGACATACAGGTATATGGTATATACAGGAAGAGATGACATACAGGTATATACTATATACAGGAGAGATGACATACAGGTATATACTATATACAGGAAGAGATGACATACAGGTATATGGTATATACAGGAAGAGATGACATACAGGTATATACTATATACAGGAGAGATGACATACAGGTATATACTATATACAGGAGAGATGACATACAGGTATATACTATATACAGGAGAGATGACATACAGGTATATACAGGAAGAGATGACATACAGGTATATGGTATATACAGGAAGAGATGACATACAGGAATATACTATATACAGGGGAGATGACATACAGGTATATACTATATACAGGAGGAGATGACACACAGGTATATACTATACAGGAGAGATGACATACAGGTATATACTATATACAGGAGAGATGACATACAGGTATATACTATATACAGGAGAGATGACACACAGGTATATACTATACAGGAGAGATGACATACAGGTATATACTATATACAGGAGAGATGACATACAGGTATATACTATATACAGGAGAGATGACATACAGGTATATACTTTAAACAGGAGGAGATGACACACAGGTATACACTATATACAGGGGGAGATGACATACAGGTATATACAGGAGGAGATGACATAATAATTTTATTTTTATATAGCGCTAACATATTCCGCAGCACTTTACAGTTTGCACACATTATCATCACTGTCCCCGATGGGGCTCACAATCTAAATTCCCTATTAGTATGTCTTTAGAATGTGGGAGGAAACCGGAGTACCCGGAGGAAACCCACGCAAACACAGGGAGAACATACAAACTCCTTGCAGATGTTGTCCTTGGTGGCATTCGAACCCCGGACCCCAGCGCTGCAAGGCTGCAGTGCTAACTACTGAGCCACCGTGCCGCCCAAACAGGTATACACTATATACAGGAGGAGAGGGACTCACAGATATACACTATATACAGGAGGAGAAGACATACAGCAGCAATCTATGTACAATATAATCATGATAATTTGTTATAACAAATGCACCACAGTTAGTTACTATGCCCGGACAACGCCGGGCTCTTCAGCTAGTGTGTGTATATGTATATATAATTCTATTATAACCTGTCAGTGTCATTTTACGGTAGCCGCATATGCACTGCTGGCTTTTCAAAGGACATTGGTGCGTAAAAATTGGACAGCACTTGCATGGTGTGAGTGCGGTGCGATTATGTTTCTTGCATCCATTGACTTGCATTGGTGAGTCTTGTCCGGTATACGCAGGAAATCGCTGCATGCTGTGATTTTCTTCTCAGTCTGATTTCAGCAGAGAAAAAAAATCACAGATGAGACGTAATTCATCGAATAACATTGGTCAGAGTATAATCCGATTTTTTATCAGATTGCACTCGTCCGTATTTCTTGCAAATGAGTATGAGCCGTCACAAACAGTATCACTGGGCTTGATTGGCTGCAAACTCTCTGACCTTAACCCCATAGAGAATCTATGGAGTATTGTCAAGAGGAAGAAGAGAGACACCAGACCCAACAATGCAGACGAGCTGAAGGCTGCTATCAAAGCGACCTGGGCTTCCATAACCCCTCAGCAGTGCCACAGGCTGATCGCCTCCATGCCACGCCGCAGTGATGCAGAAATTGATGCAGAAGAAGCCCGACCAAGTATTGAGGGCATTTACTGATCATACATCTCAGTAGGACGACATTTCAGATTTTACAATCATTTTTCAAGCTCGTGTTATAAAGTATTCTAATGTACTGAGAGAATGACTTTTGGGTTTTCATTGGCTGTAAGCCATAATCATCAGCATTACCAGAAATAAACATGTGAGATAGATCACTCTGTGTGTAATGACTCTATAGAATACAGGAGAGTCACTGTCTGTATTGGAGAACTGAAATAGATTCACTTTGTGATGATATATTCTGATTTTATGTCACACCGATATTATCGCTTCCTCCCTCCACCAAGATCCGGTGAATGATGCCCTATGGTGAACTTACAAATATGATAGCCGGAGAAAAGAATCGCCAGCAGATCTGGAAGAAGAGGGGAGGAGGGAACCCCAACATCATCTCTATGTCCTTGAAGTAATTCCGGTGTCCTGGAAAAGATAAAAGAGAAGACAGGATCGATATAACACCGCAGCCCGTCACATGACCTGTATATAACACCGCAGCCCGTCACATGACCTGTATATAACACCGCAGCCCGTCACATGACCTGTATATAACACCGCAGCGCGTCACATGACCTGTATATAACACCGCAGCCCGTCACATGACCTGTATATAACACCGCAGCCCGTCACATGACCTGTATATAACACCGCAGCCCGTCACATGACCTGTATATAACACCCCAGCCCGTCACATGACCTGTATATAACACCCCAGCCCGTCACATGACCTGTATATAACACCCCAGCCCGTCACATGACCAGTATATAACACCCCAGCCCGTCACATGACCTGTATATAACACCCCAGCCCGTCACATGACCTATATATAACACCGCAGCCCGTCACATGACCTGTATATAACACCGCAGCCGTCACATGACCTGTATATAACACCGCAGCCCGTCACATGACCTGTATATAACACCGCAGCCCGTCACATGACCTGTATATAACACCGCAGCCCGTCACATGACCTGTATATAACACCCCAGCCCGTCACATGACCTGTATATAACACCGCAGCCCGTCACATGACCTGTATATAACATCGCAGCCCGTCACATGACCTGTATATAATACCCCAGCCCGTCACATGACCTGTATATAACACCGCAGCCCGTCACATGACCTGTATATAACATCGCAGCCCGTCACATGACCTGTATATAATACCCCAGCCCGTCACATGACCTGTATATAACACCGCAGCCCGTCACATGACCTGTATATAACACCGCAGCCCGTCACATGACCTGTATATAACACCGCAGCCGTCACATGACCTGTATATAACACCGCAGCCCGTCACATGACCTGTATATAACACCGCAGCCCGTCACATGACCTGTATATAACACCGCAGCCCGTCACATGACCTGTATATAACACCGCAGCCCGTCACATGACCTGTATATAACACCCCAGCCCGTCACATGACCTGTATATAACACCGCAGCCCGTCACATGACCTGTATATAACACCGCAGCCCGTCACATGACCTGTATATAACACCGCAGCCCGTCACATGACCTGTATATAACACCCCAGCCCGTCACATGACCTGTATATAACACCCCAGCCCGTCACATGACCTGTATATAACACCCCAGCCCGTCACATGACCTGTATATAACACCGCAGCCCGTCACATGACCTGTATATAACACCGCAGCCGTCACATGACCTGTATATAACACCGCAGCCGTCACATGACCTGTATATAACACCGCAGCCCGTCACATGACCTGTATATAACATCGCAGCCCGTCAGATGACCTGTATATAACACCGCAGCCCGTCACATGACCTGTGCACGACACCACAGCCCGTCAGATGACCTGTATATAACACCGCAGCCCGTCACATGACCTGTGCACGACACCGCAGCCCGTCACATGACCTGTATATAACACCACAGCCCGTCACATGACCTGTATATAACACCGCAGCCCGTCACATGACCTGTATATAACACCGCAGCCCGTCACATGACCTGTATATAACACCGCAGCCCGTCACATGACCTGTATATAACACCGCAGCCCGTCACATGACCTGTATATAACACCGCAGCCCGTCACATGACCTGTATATAACACTGCAGCCCGTCACATGACCTGTATATAACACCGCAGCCCGTCAGATGACCTGTATATAACACCGCAGCCCGTCACATGACCTGTGCACGACACCGCAGCCCGTCACATGACCTGTATATAACACCGCAGCCCGTCACATGACCTGTATATAACACCGCAGCCCGTCACATGACCTGTATATAACACCGCAGCCCGTCACATGACCTGTATATAACACCGCAGCCCGTCACATGACCTGTATATAACACCGCAGCCCGTCACATGACCTGTATATAACACTGCAGCCCGTCACATGACCTGTATATAACACCACAGCCCGTCAGATGACCTGTATATAACACCGCAGCCCGTCACATGACCTGTGCACGACACCGCAGCCCGTCACATGACCTGTATATAACACCGCAGCCCGTCACATGACCTGTATATAACACCGCAGCCCGTCACATGACCTGTATATAACACCGCAGCCCGTCACATGACCTGTATATAACACTGCAGCCCGTCACATGACCTGTATATAACACCACAGCCCGTCAGATGACCTGTATATAACACCGCAGCCCGTCACATGACCTGTGCACGACACCGCAGCCCGTCACATGACCTGTATATAACACCGCAGCCCGTCACATGACCTGTGCACGACACCGCAGCCCGTCACATGACCTGTATATAACACCGCAGCCTGTCACATGACCTGTATATAACACCGCAGCGCGTCACATGACCTGTATATAACACCGCAGCGCGTCACATGACCTGTATATAACACCGCAGCGCGTCACATGACCTGTATATAACACCGCAGCCCGTCACATGACCTGTATATAACACCGCAGCGCGTCACATGACCTGTATATAACACCGCAGCCCGTCACATGACCTGTATATAACACCGCAGCGCGTCACATGACCTGTATATAACACCGCAGCCCGTCACATGACCTGTATATAACACCGCAGCCCGTCACATGACCTGTATATAACACCGCAGCGCGTCACATGACCTGTATATAACACCACAGCGCGTGACATGACCTGTATATAACACCGCAGCGCGTCACATGACCTGTATATAACACCGCAGCCCGTCACATGACCTGTATATAACACCGCAGCCCGTCACATGACCTGTATATAACACCGCAGCGCGTCACATGACCTGTATATAACACCACAGCGCGTCACATGACCTGTATATAACACCGCAGCGCGTTACATGACCTGTATATAACACCGCAGCCCGTCACATGACCTGTGCATGACACCGCAGCCCGTCACATGACCTGTATATAACACCACAGCCCGTCAGATGACTTGTATATAACACCGCAGCCCGTCACATGACCTGTGCACGACACCGCAGCCCGTCACATGACCTGTATATAACACCGCAGCCCGTCACATGACCTGTATATAACACCGCAGCCCGTCACATTACCTGTGCATTACACCGCAGCCCGTCACATGACCTGTGCACGACACCGCAGCCCGTCACATGACCTGTATATAACACTGCAGCCCGTCACATGACCTGTATATAACACCGCAGCCCGTCACATTACCTGTGCATTACACCGCAGCCCATCACATGACCTGTATGTAACACCGCAGCCCGTCACATGACCTGTATATAACACCGCAGCCCGTCACATGACCTGTATATAACACCGCAGCCCGTCACATGACCTGTATATAACACCGCAGCCCGTCACATGACCTGTATATAACACCGCAGCGCGTCACATGACCTGTATATAACACCGCAGCCCGTCACATGACCTGTATATAACACCGCAGCCCGTCACATGACCTGTGCATGACACCGCAGCCCGTCACATGACCTGTGCATGACACCGCAGCCCGTCACATGACCTGTATATAACACCGCAGCCCGTCACATGACCTGTGCATGACACCGCAGCCCGTCACATCACCTGTACCATGAACATTGTGGACCTTTAACTGGACATTGTAATACATTTTCTGTTTTATTGTGGTAAGAGCTTGGAGAGCCCGGTGAGCGGCACTTATCACTGCTGCACAGTACCACACCAGGGCTCTCAGCTGAAAAGAACAGGGGTCCTGCGGTTACACATGTACTGTCCATAGGACTGAGGAGATCCATGGGAGCAGCCATGGGACCCCCAGTGCTGGCATATAGGATATACCCGGCGAGTGTGACATGGGAGAACTCACCGTCGTTGGCACTCACCGTAGATGTACATGATGGTGACACACATGATGCAGGAGATGATGACCAGGGAGAAGCTGGCGGCGTAATTATCCATCAGCAGCAGCCAGTAGATGCCGGCCTGGAGGCAGGAAGCAGCCGTCACTGGAATACTCTCCCATCATCACTACCCACCCATCAGCCGGCACAGCACAACACCCCAAGCGCTCACCTGAGTAGTCAGCGGGATTCCCAGCAGGAAACCAACCACGGCCACCCCCAGCGTCACTACCGTCTTCCAGCGGATGATCCAGTTGTTTCCAATCTCGTCCACGATGGCGGTGACCAGAGTTTCCAGCAGACAGAACTGAAGGCGACAGGTTAGGAGACAGGTAATGAGCAGAGCCACCGCGAGCGCCAGGTGACGCCATTCTCATGTATCACTAGGCGAGTACCTGTGTCCCGAGTCCCAGGAGGATGAGCATGAAGAAGAACAGTATGGACCACAGAGGGGAGATTGGCAGCAGGGTCAGGGCTTCCGGATACGCCACAAATGCCAGACCGGGCCCGTGGTCGGCCACTTTGGAGACATCTACCCCGAGGTGATTTGCCATGAAGCCCAGGATGGAGAAGATGACGAATCCAGCATAGACACTGGTGGCGCAGTTAGTGATGCTGATAATGATACTGTCCCTGGAAACAGAAAGTGAGGGAGGGGAGATGACGCCATGAAGCACAGCAATCCTAACAAGAGCCTGCAGCTGCGGAAGAGCATCAGGACCCCCACACACAGCTGCGTTATCCAGGAGTCCTCCATCAGACGCAACAACATGCACATCAGACAATGGTCACCCCCTCCTCCCCTGTCACAGCAAGCAGCCTCAGATACAGATAGAGGATCTGCAGCTGCATCCCCCTTCTCTCCTCTCACAGCCTTAGCTGTATCCTTCCTTCTCAAAGTCACCGCATGTCACTGAAGCTGCTCTCGCAGCAGCTCATTCTGTCCTGGTTTTCAAGATGGACGGTCACATCATGGCACTAAACCAGATATTGCAGAGATAGATTACAGCATGGGATCGTATGCATTAATAATCTTCATTAAACAATAATCTTCATTTTTATATAGCGCTAACATATTCCGCAGCGCTTTACAGTTTGCACACATTATCATCACTGTCCCCGATGGGGCTCACAATCTAAATTCCCTATCAGTCTTTGGACTGTGGGAGGAAACCGGAGAACCCGGAGGAGACCCACGCAAACACGGGGAGAACAGATGCAGATGTTGTCCTTGGTGGAATTCGAACCCAGGACTCCAGCGCTGCAGTGCTATCCACTGAGCCACCGTACTGCCCATTACCTTCACGTCAGACAGATGAGGGATATGATTGTTTAATATTTTTTATTTTTTTTACAAGAGACACGGGTACCGGAGGATTATCTTGACGTCAGACAGGTGAGGGATATGGTTGCTTATATTTTTTTTTTTTTTACAGGGGACACGGGAATCAGTGGATTATCTTCACGTCTGACAGGTGAGGGGTATGGTTGTTTATTGTTTTTTATTTTTATACAGGTGACAAGGGTTTCAATGGATTAGGTGTAAGATTAGAATAACACTTATTTTTAAATAAAAAGGGGAAATTGTGTTTTGAATTATTTAAAATAAAGGACGTTATTCTGGCTGTGTGTTTATTTAGAGTATAACTTATGGGGTTAGTAATGAGGATGTCTTATGCCTCTCTATTACTAACCCCTGGGCTTGATGTCACCTCAGAATACAAAGGTGACATCAACCCCAACCCCATTAGCCCACTTGCCACCGCCGAAGGGCAAGTGGGAAGAGCAAGGCTAAGAGCCAAATTTGGCGTGTCTGATGGATGCGCCATTTCTGGGGTGGCTGGGGCTGATGTTGGTAGCCTGGGGTGGGAGGGGCAATATCTCGGATACCTTCCCAGGCTATTAAAATCAACCCACAGCTGTTTAGCCTTTGCCAGTTACAATTTATAGGGGGACCTTACATCATTTTTTTCCTAGAGTCCCCCGTAAATTCACCAAGAAAGGCTAAGCAAACAGCTGTGAGCTGTTATTATTAGCCTGGGAACCTTATGGGGTATTGTCCTCTTTCCCAGATTATTAACATCAGACCACAGGCGTCGCCTTTCCATCTGCTGGTTATGAAAATTACTCGGAAGCTCACAACCAGGAGGCAATGACGAGAGTTGCCATCAGCCGACGGTCCCTGGGATATGCACGAACTGTACCACTTCTCCCCAGGCGCCAGTACATGTCACACGGACAGCACACAAATGTGAAACACGGATCAAGGACAGAAAACGGATACACGGATGTCACATACGTACATACGGAAGGCACACAGACACGGATCTCAACAGTACTGGTTTTTCCTGTACAGGGCCTTACAGAGAGAAACTGCAGCAGCATCCCCCTCCTCCACTCTCACAACATACAGCCTTGAATAGAAGTTGCAGCTGCAGCCCACCTCACAATACGCACTATTACAAATAAAGAAGCTGCAGCCTGTTCACGCATGTGGTCTCAGACTTCCTTTCTCAAGCATGAACCTCAACAGACAAGAATAGAGAATCTGTAGCTGCATGCCCTCCATTTTTATAGTATCTTATTCACCAAATGTGGAGACTAGCTGCCACTGCATCCCACTCCGCTCTCACTGAATGTAGTTTGACAAACACAGAGAGAAAAGAAGTGGCGCTATCTCGGTTACAGCATGCAGCCCCACAGACAGAAGACAATCTGCAGCTGCACCCCCCATCTCACAGCATGCAGCCCCACAGACAGAAGACAATCTGCAGCTGCACCCCCCATCTCACTGCATGCAGCCCCACAGAAGGCAATCTGCAGCTGCACCCCCCATCTCACTGCATGCAGCCCCACAGACAGAAGACAATCTGCAGCTGCACCCCCCATCTCACTGCATGCAGCCCCACAGACAGAAGGCAATCTGCAGCTGCACCCCCCATCTCACAGCATGCAGCCCCACAGACAGAAGACAATCTGCAGCTGCACCCCCCATCTCACAGCATGCAGCCCCACAGACAAGACAATCTGCAGCTGCACCCCCCATCTCACAGCATGCAGCCCCACAGACAAGACAATCTGCAGCTGCACCCCCCATCTCACAGCATGCAGCCCCACAGACAGAAGGAAATCTGCAGCTGCACCCCCCATCTCACAGCATGCAGCCCCACAGACAGAAGGCAATCTGCAGCTGCACCCCCCATCTCACAGCATGCAGCCCCACAGAAGGCAATCTGCAGCTGCACCCCCATCTCACAGCATGCAGCCCCACAGACAGAAGGAAATCTGCAGCTGCACCCCCCATCTCACAGCATGCAGCCCCACAGACAGAAGGCAACCTGCAGCTGCACCCCCATCTCACAGCATGCAGCCCCACAGACAGAAGGCAATCTGCAGCTGCACCCCCATCTCATCACAGCATGCAGCCCCACAGACAGAAGACAATCTGCAGCTGCACCCCCCATCTCACAGCATGCAGCCCCACAGACAGAAGGAAATCTGCAGCTGCACCCCCCATCTCACAGCATGCAGCCCCACAGACAGAAGGCAACCTGCAGCTGCACCCCCATCTCACAGCATGCAGCCCCACAGACAGAAGGCAATCTGCAGCTGCACCCCCCATCTCACAGCATGCAGCCCCACAGACAGAAGGCAATCTGCAGCTGCACCCCCCATCTCACAGCATGCAGCCCCACAGACAGAAGACAATCTGCAGCTGCACCCCCATCTCACAGCATGCAGCCCCACACACAGAAGGCAATCTGCAGCTGCACCCCCCATCTCACAGCATGCAGCCCCACAGACAGAAGGCAATCTGCAGCTGCACCCCCCATCTCACAGCATGCAGCCCCACACACAGAAGGCAATCTGCAGCTGCACACCCATCTCACAGCATGCAGCCCCACAGACAGAAGGCAATCTGCAGCTGCACCCCCCATCTCACAGCATGCAGCCCCACAGAAGGCAATCTGCAGCTGCACCCCCATCTCACAGCATGCAGCCCCACAGACAGAAGGAAATCTGCAGCTGCACCCCCCATCTCACAGCATGCAGCCCCACAGACAGAAGGCAACCTGCAGCTGCACCCCCATCTCACAGCATGCAGCCCCACAGACAGAAGGCAATCTGCAGCTGCACCCCCATCTCATCACAGCATGCAGCCCCACAGACAGAAGACAATCTGCAGCTGCACCCCCCATCTCACAGCATGCAGCCCCACAGACAGAAGGCAACCTGCAGCTGCACCCCCATCTCACAGCATGCAGCCCCACACACAGAAGGCAATCTGCAGCTGCACCCCCCATCTCACAGCATGCAGCCCCACAGACAGAAGGCAATCTGCAGCTGCACCCCCCATCTCACAGCATGCAGCCCCACAGACAGAAGACAATCTGCAGCTGCACCCCCATCTCACAGCATGCAGCCCCACACACAGAAGGCAATCTGCAGCTGCACCCCCCATCTCACAGCATGCAGCCCCACACACAGAAGGCAATCTGCAGCTGCACACCCATCTCACAGCATGCAGCCGCACAGACAGAAGGCAATCTGCAGCTGCACCCCCCATCTCACAGCATGCTGCCCCACACACAGAAGGAAATCTGCAGCTGCACCCCCCATCTCACAGCATGCAGCCCCACAGACAGAAGGCAATCTGCAGCTGCACCCCCCATCTCACAGCATGCAGCCCCACAGACAGAAGGCAATCTGCAGCTGCACCCCCATCTCACAGCATGCAGCCCCACAGACAGAAGGAAATCTGCAGCTGCACCCCCATCTCACAGCATGCTGCCCCACAGACAGAAGGCAATCTGCAGCTGCACCCCCCATCTCACAACATGCAGCCCCACAGACAGAAGGCAATCTGCAGCTGCACACCCCATCTCACAGCATGCAGCCCCACAGACAGAAGACAATCTGCAGCTGCACCCCCATCTCACAGCATGCAGCCCCACAGACAGAAGGCAATCTGCAGCTGCAACCCCATCTCACAGCATGCAGCCCCACAGACAGAAGGAAATCTGCAGCTGCACCCCCATCTCACAGCATGCAGCCCCACAGACAGAAGGCAATCTGCAGCTGCAACCCCATCTCACAGCATGCAGCCGCACAGACACAATCGTCATACCTGTAACAGTTGTTGTGGAATTTGTTGTAAGACGCCATTGTAATGAGTCCTCCCCATGCACATCCTAATGAGTAGAAAATCTGGGAAGCTGCATCCCCCCAAACCTGTAGACACAGAACAGAAGCCTATGGTTAGCAATGGTCACTTTTGGATGACTGCTTGCCATTATTCACATTGTGCCCGATGTGCAGGACCCTGCAGAACATCACACATCAGTCCTGACATCTGATGATGATGTCGGAGCCAAGACACGTGCTGTAGTGATATGTTCTTAGACTCTGTTGGCGCTGCACTGGTTTGTGGCCACCAGGTGGCGCTATGGCATCAGAGTCATCACTCATTGAGCCTTTTAGAATCATAGAATGGTAGAGTTGCTTTGCTTCAAATGCTTTGCTGAAGTGAAGATATACTATATCTACAGCATTTCCCTGATCTGAGAGTCACTGAGGCCAGCAGACTCTGTCACCTCCGCATCATGTCACCCAACACCTGTGGGGCAGATTACACAGCAGGAGGGGTGGCAGATTACACCGTGGAGATGCAGATGACACCGCGGGAGGCATCTTTACACTGCGAGGGGTGGGGACAGATTATACCGCAGGGGAGCAAAATACACTATGGAGAGGCCGATTACACGTGGGAGAATATTCACCTTAGCGTCCAGAATCTTGTCCCACTGCGGGGTCAGGTAATACATGATCCCATCCATAGCCCCTTCCAGGGTGATACCACGGACAAAGAGGATGGTAAGCACCACATATGGGAATGTGGCTGTGAAGTAGACCACCTGCAAGAGAAGAAAACAGAAAGTGGAGGTATGTGGCACAGGGGTGAAGGGAAGGGTACACATAACTGGGTTTCGCACAAGGGGGTGCATGTGACTGGGGTCCACAAAAGGGGATGCATGTGACTGGGATTCGCAAGAGGAAGTGCATGTGACTGGAGGCAGAAGTAGGGGGTGCACGTCACTGGGACAGTAAGAGGATGTGCACATAGTTGGGGGTAGTCACAGGGGGTGCACGTGGCTGGGGGACTGTAAGAGGGGCTACTAGTGGCAGCAAGAGGGGGTGCACATGGCTGGGGGCAGTAAGCGGAGGTGCAAGTCACTGGGACACTAAGAAGGAGGTGCACGTGGCTGGGGCAGTAGGAAGGGTGCACGTGGCTGGGGGGAGTAAGAAGTGGTGCACATGGTTGGGGCAGTAACAGGGGGTGCACGTGGCTGGGGGACAGTAAGAGGAGATACAAGTGGCAGTAAGAAGGGGTGCACGTGGCTGGGGGGGAAGTGAGCGGGGATGCGCGTGGCTGGGGGGCAGTGAGCGGGGGTGCGCGTGGCTGGGGGGCAGTGAGCGGGGATGCGCGTGGCTGGGGGGCAGTGAGCGGGGATGCACGTGGCTGGGGGGCAGTGAGCGGGGATGCGCGTGGCTGGGGGGCAGTGAGCGGGGATGCACATGGCTGGGGGGGAAGTGAGCGGGGATGCGCGTGGCTGGGGGGCAGTGAGCGGGGGTGCGCGTGGCTGGGGGGCAGTGAGCGGGGATGCGCGTGGCTGGGGGGCAGTGAGCGGGGATGCACGTGGCTGGGGGGGAAGTGAGCGGGGATGCGCGTGGCTGGGGAAGTACTGGGTCACTCACTTTTCCAGAGGATTTAACACCTCTAATGAGGCAGAGGAAGACGACGATCCAGGACAGTCCCAGACATCCCAGAATCGGCAGCCGCACGTCCCCAAAATTCCCGATGTCATCTGATATCCTGAGCACGTAGCGCCTGCATCACGGGGAGAAGAGCAGCATTAGTCGGGTGTCTGCATATGGCGCCATGTTGGCGGCTCAGGCAGGGATGGTGGTTGTGTGACTATCACCATTTTCCAGGACTACTGCCCTCATGAGAGCTGGAATTATGGCCACGTATCACCCAGCTCCTCCTGACGGAGTGGGGGGGATGGGTGTCAACCCTTAGAGGAGCTGTGATGAGGGCACATGTGTTGTCACCCAGCTTTCCCAGGAGACACAATCACTGAGTAGAATACGTAACAATGTGACCGGAGACTTAGGCAGATTAATGGGGTCTGTATGTGTTTTCGGGGTCCCCTCCACTGTTATCGGGGGATCTGATCCTGAGGTTTTGAGCTTGGTGCAGACAATGTGCCATGGGGGCTTTTCCTGCGTGCTTCGGCTGCCAGTCTGGGGGTCTCGTCAGGAAACACTGCCATTGTCAGCTCGTCACCTCTTCCTGTACAGATGGCGGCTCAGCACGATGCCAGCAGCACGGGGCACAGCCCGGGACAGGGTGCCCCCCTCACAATACTATGCCCCCAGCATTGTGAGCAATCTGAGTACTACAACTCCCAGAAGGCTCTGTCCTGGACAATCACTCCTGCAGACCGGACTCTTATCTCAGTTATTAGGGGCTCCATCACGGGGGACGTGCCAGGCGCCAGCGATGGGCGCAGGGACACAATGGCTATTCAGCCGCTGCCCCACAGGCTGCTCTGGAGCCAGGACCCCTCACAATGCGAGGAAGCAACGCTGGTAATGTCCGATCAGCGCTCGCGGGACGTTGCGGCAACAGTCACATTCCAATGTGATGGCTAAATATAAGGTTCCGCAGTCCCATGTAAATAAGGCATGCAGTGCGGGAGTGTGAAGCCTCCTGACACTGCGCTTCAAGTCTTCACCACCTTCCAGATCTCTGTGTGCTGTGAAGGAATGAGACCAAGCACCAAGCACTTCTCTCAGCTAGAGACTCGTTACAGTGTATCGGTGCAGACAATCCTGTCCTGACACTTTGTTGCAATGTATCGGTGCAGACAATCCTGTCCTGACACTTTGTTGCAATGTATCGGTGCAGACAATCCTGTCCTGACACTCTGTTACAATGCATCGGTGCAGACAATCCTGTCCTGACACTTTGTTGCAATGTATCGGTGCAGACAATCCTGTCCGGACACTTTGTTACAATGTATCGGTGCAGGCAATCCTGTCCTGACACTTTGTTACAATGTATCGGTGCAGACAATCCTGTCCTGACACTTTGTTACAATGTATCGGTGTAGACAATCCTGTCCTGACACTCTGTTACAATGTATCGGTGCAGACAATCCTGTCCTGACACTTTGTTACAATGTATCGGTGCAGACAATCCTGTCCGGACACTTTGTTACAATGTATCGGTGTAGACAATCCTGTCCTGACACTTTGTTACAATGTATCGGTGCAGACAATCCTGTCCGGACACTTTGTTACAGTGTATCGGTGTAGACAATCCTGTCCTGACACTTTGTTACAGTGTATCGGCGCAGACAATCCTGTCCTGACACTTTGTTACAGTGTATCGGTGCAGACAATCCTGTCCTGACACTCTGTTACAATGTATCGGTGCAGACAATCCTGTCCTGACACTCTGTTACAATGTATCGGTGCAGACAATCCTGTCCTGACACTCTGTTACAGTGTATCGGTGCAGACAATCCTGTCCTGACACTCTGTTACAGTGTATCGGTGTAGACAATCCTGTCCTGACACTCTGTTACAATGTATCGGTGCAGACAATCCTGTCCTGACACTTTGTTACAATGTATCGGTGCAGACAATCCTGTCCTGACACTCTGTTACAATGCATCGGTGCAGACAATCCTGTCCTGACACTTTGTTACAATGTATCGGTGCAGGCAATCCTGTCCTGACACTCTGTTACAATGCATCGGTGCAGACAATCCTGTCCTGACACTTTGTTACAATGTATCGGTGCAGACAATCCTGTCCTGACACTCTGTTACAATGCATCGGTGCAGACAATCCTGTCCTGACACTTTGTTACAATGTATCGGTGCAGGCAATCCTGTCCTGACACTCTGTTACAATGTATCGGTGCAGACAATCCTGTCCTGACACTTTGTTGCAATGTATCGGTGCAGACAATCCTGTCCTGACACTTTGTTACAATGTATCGGTGCAGACAATCCTGTCCTGACACTCTGTTACAATGCATCGGTGCAGACAATCCTGTCCTGACACTTTGTTACAATGTATCGGTGCAGGCAATCCTGTCCTGACACTCTGTTACAATGCATCGGTGCAGGCAATCCTGTCCTGACACTCTGTTACAATGCATCGGTGCAGGCAATCCTGTCCTGACACTTTGTTACAATGTATCGGTGCAGACAATCCTGTCCGGACACTTTGTTACAATGTATCGGTGCAGACAATCCTGTCCGGACACTTTGTTACAATGTATCGGTGCAGGCAATCCTGTCCTGACACTTTGTTACAATGTATCGGTGCAGACAATCCTGTCCTGACACTTTGTTACAATGTATCGGTGTAGACAATCCTGTCCTGACACTCTGTTACAATGTATCGGTGCAGACAATCCTGTCCTGACACTTTGTTACAATGTATCGGTGCAGACAATCCTGTCCGGACACTTTGTTACAATGTATCGGTGTAGACAATCCTGTCCTGACACTCTGTTACAATGCATCGGTGCAGGCAATCCTGTCCTGACACTTTGTTACAGTGTATCGGTGTAGACAATCCTGTCCTGACACTTTGTTACAGTGTATCGGCGCAGACAATCCTGTCCTGACACTTTGTTACAGTGTATCGGTGCAGACAATCCTGTCCTGACACTCTGTTACAATGTATCGGTGCAGACAATCCTGTCCTGACACTCTGTTACAGTGTATCGGTGCAGACAATCCTGTCCTGACACTCTGTTACAGTGTATCGGTGTAGACAATCCTGTCCTGACACTCTGTTACAATGTATCGGTGCAGACAATCCTGTCCTGACACTTTGTTACAATGTATCGGTGCAGACAATCCTGTCCGGACACTTTGTTACAATGTATCGGTGTAGACAATCCTGTCCTGACACTTTGTTACAGTGTATCGGTGTAGACAATCCTGTCCTGACACTTTGTTACAGTGTATCGGCGCAGACAATCCTGTCCTGACACTTTGTTACAGTGTATCGGTGCAGACAATCCTGTCCTGACACTCTGTTACAATGTATCGGTGCAGACAATCCTGTCCTGACACTTTGTTACAGTGTATCGGTGCAGACAATCCTGTCCTGACACTCTGTTACAGTGTATCGGTGCAGACAATCCTGTCCTGACACTCTGTTACAGTGTATCGGTGCAGGCAATCCTGTCCGGACACTTTATTACAATGTATCGGTGCAGACAATCCTGTCCTGACACTCTGTTACAATGCATCGGTGCAGGCAATCCTGTCCTGACACTCTGTTACAATGCATCGGTGCAGGCAATCCTGTCCTGACACTCTGTTACAATGCATCGGTGCAGGCAATCCTGTCCTGACACTCTGTTACAATGCATCGGTGCAGACAATCCTGTCCTGACACTCTGTTACAATGCATCGGTGCAGGCAATCCTGTCCTGACACTCTGTTACAATGTATCGGTGCAGACAATCCTGTCCTGACACTCTGTTACAATGCATCGGTGCAGGCAATCCTGTCCTGACACTCTGTTACAATGTATCGGTGCAGGCAATCCTGTCCGGACACTTTATTACAATGTATCGGTGCAGACAATCCTGTCCTGACACTCTGTTACAATGCATCGGTGCAGGCAATCCTGTCCTGACACTCTGTTACAATGCATCGGTGCAGGCAATCCTGTCCTGACACTCTGTTACAATGTATCGGTGCAGGCAATCCTGTCCTGACACTTTGTTGCAATGTATCGGTGCAGACAATCCTGTCCTGACACTCTGTTACAATGTATCGGTGCAGACAATCCTGTCCTGACACTCTGTTACAGTGTATCGGTGCAGGCAATCCTGTCCGGACACTTTATTACAATGTATCGGTGCAGACAATCCTGTCCTGACACTCTGTTACAATGCATCGGTGCAGGCAATCCTGTCCTGACACTCTGTTACAATGCATCGGTGCAGGCAATCCTGTCCGGACACTTTATTACAATGTATCGGTGCAGACAATCCTGTCCTGACACTCTGTTACAATGCATCGGTGCAGGCAATCCTGTCCTGACACTCTGTTACAATGCATCGGTGCAGGCAATCCTGTCCTGACACTCTGTTACAATGTATCGGTGCAGACAATCCTGTCCTGACACTTTGTTGCAATGTATCGGTGCAGACAATCCTGTCCTGACACTCTGTTACAATGTATCGGTGCAGACAATCCTGTCCTGACACTCTGTTACAGTGTATCGGTGCAGGCAATCCTGTCCGGACACTTTATTACAATGTATCGGTGCAGACAATCCTGTCCGGACACTTTGTTACAATGTATCGGTGCAGGCAATCCTGTCCTGACACTCTGTTACAGTGTATCGGTGCAGGCAATCCTGTCCGGACACTTTATTACAATGTATCGGTGCAGACAATCCTGTCCGGACACTTTGTTACAATGTATCGGTGCAGACAATCCTGTCCTGACACTCTGTTACAGTGTATCGGTGCAGGCAATCCTGTCCGGACACTTTATTACAATGTATCGGTGCAGACAATCCTGTCCGGACACTTTGTTACAATGTATCGGTGCAGGCAATCCTGTCCGGACACTTTATTACAATGCATCGGTGCAGGCAATCCTGTCCTGACACTCTGTTACAATGTATCGGTGCAGACAATCCTGTCCTGACACTTTATTACAATGTATCGGTGCAGGCAATCCTGTCCTGACACTCTGTTACAATGCATCGGTGCAGACAATCCTGTCCTGACACTTTATTACAATGCATCGGTGCAGACAATCCTGTCCTGACACTTTATTACAATGTACCGGTGCAGACAATCCTGTCCTGACACTCTGTTACAATGTATCGGTGCAGGCAATCCTGTCCGGACACTTTATTACAATGCATCGGTGCAGGCAATCCTGTCCTGACACTCTGTTACAATGCATCGGTGCAGGCAATCCTGTCCGGACACTTTATTACAATGTATCGGTGCAGACAATCCTGTCCTGACACTCTGTTACAATGCATCGGTGCAGGCAATCCTGTCCTGACACTCTGTTACAATGTATCGGTGCAGGCAATCCTGTCCTGACACTTTGTTACAATGTATCGGTGCAGACAATCCTGTCCGGACACTTTGTTACAATGTATCGGTGCAGACAATCCTGTCCGGACACTTTGTTACAATGTATCGGTGTAGACAATCCTGTCCTGACACTTTGTTACAGTGTATCGGTGTAGACAATCCTGTCCTGACACTTTGTTACAGTGTATCGGCGCAGACAATCCTGTCCTGACACTTTGTTACAGTGTATCGGTGCAGACAATCCTGTCCTGACACTTTGTTGCAATGTATCGGTGCAGACAATCCTGTCCTGACACTCTGTTACAATGTATCGGTGCAGACAATCCTGTCCTGACACTCTGTTACAATGTATCGGTGCAGACAATCCTGTCCTGACACTCTGTTACAATGTATCGGTGCAGACAATCCTGTCCTGACACTCTGTTACAGTGTATTGGTGCAGGCAATCCTGTCCGGACACTTTGTTACAATGTATCGGTGCAGACAATCCTGTCCTGACACTCTGTTACAATGCATCGGTGCAGGCAATCCTGTCCTGACACTCTGTTACAATGCATCGGTGCAGGCAATCCTGTCCTGACACTCTGTTACAATGTATCGGTGCAGGCAATCCTGTCCTGACACTTTGTAACAATGTATCGGTGCAGACAATCCTGTCCGGACACTTTGTTACAATGTATCGGTGTAGACAATCCTGTCCTGACACTTTGTTACAATGTATCGGTGCAGACAATCCTGTCCGGACACTTTGTTACAATGTATCGGTGTAGACAATCCTGTCCTGACACTTTGTTACAGTGTATCGGTGTAGACAATCCTGTCCTGACACTTTGTTACAGTGTATCGGTGTAGACAATCCTGTCCTGACACTTTGTTACAGTGTATCGGTGTAGACAATCCTGTCCTGACACTTTGTTACAGTGTATCGGTGTAGACAATCCTGTCCTGACACTTTGTTACAGTGTATCGGTGTAGACAATCCTGTCCTGACACTTTGTTACAGTGTATCGGTGTAGACAATCCTGTCCTGACACTTTGTTACAGTGTATCGGCGCAGACAATGCTGTCCGGACACTTTGTTACAATGTATCAGTCTGGATGCAATGGTAATGAGCCTCAGCTGTGAGAAGGATGGGACTCTGGTCACCTGGATGTCTCCTGACACCACCCCCAGCGCAGCAGCACCGTGTGTCGGTGGTGGGGAGTGTGAGATGGCGGAGCCCTACCTCCAGTACTCCTCGCTGGGACTCGTCCTCTTCCCGGTCTGGTTCAGCAGCTCGGAGGTGAGGTTGAAGCTGCTGTTGGTGGAAGGACTCAGGACGCCGACGCAGCTGTCCGTGTTCCAGGGGTTATTGCAGTAGGTCCAGGGCAGGACACGCGTCATCGACATGAAGAAGTAGTAGAAGGCGATGCAGATGACCACATTGTAATAAATACCGATATACGTGGAGACCACCATCATCCCGTAGCCTACACCTAAGGGGGGAGAGAGGGAGAGGCACGATGTGAACCCCACAGTCAGCATTACACTGCCCCATCAATGCTCGGCACGGTCACCGGAGCTTTCCTTACATACTGTATACACTCCGCTCCCTATAGATATACAGCAGGACTATATACAGCTCTCAGCACTGACAGTATATCACTACGAAGGAGAAGCGGAGGATGGCGGAGATCATCAAACCGAAGCGTGGCCGGTCTGCAGATGGTGGAAAGAGGAGACAACATGATCACATCCCCTGGATCCTCCGGTCCAGAGTCTGAGCCTCGTGCAGAAATCCCGGCACCTCCGGCCTTGTCTGCTGTCACTGAGGTCATTAATGGTCGTCTGAGGAAGGTTCTGCCGCTGATTGTACAAATCATCAGGATCTGATGCCAGCAGCTCCTGTGTAATCATCATCCAATAATGTCCCCAATGTGATTGATGGAGACAAGCCCGCAACCGTTGTCAGCAGCTCCTGTGTAATCATTGACCAATGACATCAACGAAGTGCTCAATGGAGACAAGTCCAGATCCGCTGCCAGAGGCTCCCGTGTAGTCTCCGTCCAGTAATGTCCTCAATGTGCTCGATGAAAACAACTCTGGAGACGCTGTTGGCAGCTTCTGTGTAATCATCGACCAATGACGTCAACGAAGTGCTCAATGGAGACAAGTCCAGATCCGCTGCCAGAGGCTCCCGTGTAGTCTCCGTCCAGTAATGTCCTCAATGTGCTCGATGAAAACAACTCTGGAGACGCTGTTGGCAGCTTCTGTGTAATCATCGACCAATGACGTCAACAAAGTGCTCAATGGAGACAAGTCCTGATCTGCTATCGACAGCTCCTGTGTAATCACCAACCAATGACGTCCCCGAAGTGCTTGATGGAAACAAGTCCGGATCCACTGCCACCAGCTCCTGTGTAATCACCGACCAATGACGTCCCCGATGTGCTTGATGGAAACAAGTCCGGATCCGCTGCCAACACCTCCTGTGTAATCACCATCCAATGACGTCCCCGATGTGCTTGATGGAAACAAGTCCGGATCCACTGCCACCAGCTCCTGTGTAATCACCGACCAATGACATCCCCGATGTGCTGGATGGAAACAAGTCCCAGATCCGCTGCCAACACCTCCTGTGTAATCACCATCCAATAATGTCCCCGATGTGCTTGATGGAAACAAGTCCGGATCCGCTACCAACAGCTCCTGTGTAATCACCATTCAATAATGTCCCCGATGTGCTTGATGGAAACAAGTCCGGATCCGCTGCCAACAGCTCCTGTGTAATCACCATCCAATAATGTCCCCCATTTGCTCCATGGAGACAAGTTCGGAGATGCTGTCGGCAGCTCCTGTGTAATCACCGACCAATGACGTCCACAATGTGCGCAATGGAGACAAGTTCAAAGAAGCTACTGGCAGCTCCTGAGTGATTGCTGACCAAAGACGTCCCCAATGGAGACAAGTCTGGAGATGCTGCTGGCAGCTTCTGTGTAATCTGTGTAATCACCAACTAATGACGTCCCCGATGGAGACAAGATCGGAGACGCTGCCAACATCTCCTGCGTACTCACTGACCAATGAAGTTCCCGATGTGCTCGATGGAATCAAGTCAATGGCACTGCAGCCATTAGAGCAGGCGCTCACAGTAGTGCGAGGAACATGCGGTCTTGTGATGTTATTTTGAAAAATGGCCACACTACTGGTCACACCAGAAAATCAATGTAACGCCAAGCTGTCATTGACCCGGAAGGAAAAGTATAACTCCCCGATAACCCGGGGACTGGGATAGGTGCAACGTTCCCTCGTGAAGCACAGAGAAAGAACCTGGACTCGTTTCCATCGATCACATTGGACACATCAGTGGTCAGTGATTACACAGGAGCTGCTGACAACGGATCCTGATGATTTGTACACTCAGCGGCAGAACCTTCCTCAGACGACCATTAATGACATCAGTGACAGCAGCCGAGGCCGGAGGTGCCGGGATTTCTGCACGAGGCTCAGACTCCGGAATTGAGGATATAATAATGGTGTTTCCATCGTCTGCAGATCAGAGATGTCTCCATCCAATGATCTTCAGAATTCACCATATCTCCTTCTTGGTGCTGTAATGTCAATGGTGAGGGAGGTAGATAGAGATATATAGGGCTGCAGAAAGAGGGAAATATATGTACACACACCAGTGCACTAGGGCAATATAGGAAACTGTCACAAAGCCCCAGGGCTCGCACAGACTCACAAAGAGTAAGGTTCCATAAACTGGAAGACTGTACCTTTAAACATGGGGCTGACTCTCCACACCCCGAGACACCCCTGACTGGCAAACTGCCCAAAGGACAATTCCATAAAAAAGAGCGGAATCCCACAGAACACCAGCATGATGAAGTACGGGAACATGAAGGCACCTGGAAAAGAAAGAGGAATTGTAGGATATCTGGAGAGCGGATATATCACTGCCGTATAATATCACTGATATCTGGGGAGCGGCGATGTCTCCTCCGTATAATATAACTGATATCTGGGGAGCGGCGATGTCTCCTCTGTATAATATAACTGATATCTGGAGAGCGGTGATGTCTCCTCTGTATAATATAACTGATATCTGGGGAGCGGCGATGTCTCCTCCGTATAATATAACTGATATCTGGGGAGCGGCGATGTCTCCTCTGTATAATATAACTGATATCTGGGGAGCGGTGATGTCTCCTCTGTATAATATAACTGATATCTGGGGAGCGGTGATGTCTCCTCTGTATAATATAACTGATATCTGGGGAGCGGTGATGTCTCCTCTGTATAATATAACTGATATCTGGGGAGCGGTGATGTCTCCTCTGTATAATATAACTGATATCTGGGGAGCGGTGATGTCTCCTCTGTATAATATAACTGATATCTGGGGAGCGGTGATGTCTCCTCTGTATAATATAACTGATATCTGGGGAGCGGTGATGTCTCCTCTGTATAATATAACTGATATCTGGGGAGCGGCGATGTCTCCTCCGTATAATATAACTGATATCTGGGGAGCGGCGATGTCTCCTCTGTATAATATAACTGATATCTGGGGAGCGGCGATGTCTCCTCTGTATAATATAACTGATATCTGGGGAGCGGTGATGTCTCCTCTGTATAATATAACTGATATCTGGGGAGCGGTGATGTCTCCTCTGTATAATATAACTGATATCTGGGGAGCGGCGATGTCTCCTCTGTATAATATAACTGATATCTGGGGAGCGGTGATGTCTCCTCTGTATAATATAACTGATATCTGGGGAGCGGTGATGTCTCCTCTGTATAATATAACTGATATCTGGAGAGCGGTGATGTCTCCTCTGTATAATATAACTGATATCTGGAGAGCGGTGATGTCTCCTCTGTATAATATAACTGATATCTGGGGAGCGGTGATGTCTCCTCTGTATAATATAACTGATATCTGGGCAGCGGTGATGTCTCCTCTGTATAATATAACTGATATCTGGGGAGCGGTGATGTCTCCTCTGTATAATATAACTGATATCTGGGGAGCGGTGATGTCTCCTCTGTATAATATAACTGATATCTGGGGAGCGGTGATGTCTCCTCTGTATAATATAACTGATATCTGGGGAGCGGTGATGTCTCCTCTGTATAATATAACTGATATCAGGGGAGCGGCGATGTCTCCTCTGTATAATATAACTGATATCTGGGGAGCGGTGATGTCTCCTCTGTATAATATAACTGATATCTGGAGAGCGGTGATGTCTCCTCTGTATAATATAACTGATATCTGGGGAGCGGTGATGTCTCCTCTGTATAATATAACTGATATCTGGAGAGCGGTGATGTCTCCTCTGTATAATATAACTGATATCTGGGGAGCGGTGATGTCTCCTCTGTATAATATAACTGATATCTGGAGAGCGGTGATGTCTCCTCTGTATAATATAACTGATATCTGGAGAGCGGTGATGTCTCCTCTGTATAATATAACTGATATCTGGAGAGCGGCGATGTCTCCTCTGTATAATATAACTGATATCTGGGGAGCGGTGATGTCACCTCTGTATAATATAACTGATATCTGGGGAGCGGTGATGTCTCCTCTGTATAATATAACTGATATCTGGAGAGCGGTGATGTCTCCTCTGTATAATATAACTGATATCTGGGGAGCGGCGATGTCTCCTCTGTATAATATAACTGATATCTGGGGAGCGGTGATGTCTCCTCTGTATAATATAACTGATATCTGGAGAGCGGTGATGTCTCCTCTGTATAATATAACTGATATCTGGAGAGCGGTGATGTCTCCTCTGTATAATATAACTGATATCTGGGGAGCGGTGATGTCTCCTCTGTATAATATAACTGATATCTGGGCAGCGCTGATGTCTCCTCTGTATAATATAACTGATATCTGGGGAGCGGTGATGTCTCCTCTGTATAATATAACTGATATCTGGGGAGCGGCGATGTCTCCTCTGTATAATATAACTGATATCTGGGGAGCGGTGATGTCTCCTCTGTATAATATAACTGATATCTGGAGAGCGGCGATGTCTCCTCTGTATAATATAACTGATATCTGGGGAGCGGCGATGTCTCCTCTGTATAATATAACTGATATCTGGAGAGCGGCGATGTCTCCTCTGTATAATATAACTGATATCTGGGGAGCGGCGATGTCTCCTCTGTATAATATAACTGATATCTGGGGAGCGGCGATGTCTCCTCTGTATAATATAACTGATATCTGGAGAGCGGCGATGTCTCCTCTGTATAATATAACTGATATCTGGGGAGCGGCGATGTCTCCTCTGTATAATATAACTGATATCTGGGGAGCGGCGATGTCTCCTCTGTATAATATAACTGATATCTGGGGAGCGGCGATGTCTCCTCTGTATAATATAACTGATATCTGGGGAGCGGTGATGTCTCCTCTGTATAATATAACTGATATCTGGGGAGCGGCGATGTCTCCTCTGTATAATATAACTGATATCTGGAGAGCGGCGATGTCTCCTCTGTATAATATAACTGATATCTGGGGAGCGGTGATGTCTCCTCTGTATAATATAACTGATATCTGGGGAGCGGCGATGTCTCCTCTGTATAATATAACTGATATCTGGGGAGCGGTGATGTCTCCTCTGTATAATATAACTGATATCTGGGGAGCGGTGATGTCTCCTCTGTATAATATAACTGATATCTGGAGAGCGGCGATGTCTCCTCCGTATAATATAACTGATATCTGGGGAGCGGCGATGTCTCCTCCGTATAATATAACTGATATCTGGGGAGCGGTGATGTCTCCTCTGTATAATATAACTGATATCTGGGGAGCGGTGATGTCTCCTCTGTATAATATAACTGATATCTGGGGAGCGGTGATGTCTCCTCTGTATAATATAACTGATATCTGGAGAGCGGCGATGTCTCCTCTGTATAATATAACTGATATCTGGGGAGCGGCGATGTCTCCTCTGTATAATATAACTGATATCTGGGGAGCGGCGATGTCTCCTCTGTATAATATAACTGATATCTGGAGAGCGGCGATGTCTCCTCTGTATAATATAACTGATATCTGGGGAGCGGCGATGTCTCCTCTGTATAATATAACTGATATCTGGAGAGCGGCGATGTCTCCTCTGTATAATATAACTGATATCTGGGGAGCGGCGATGTCTCCTCTGTATAATATAACTGATATCTGGAGAGCGGTGATGTCTCCTCTGTATAATATAACTGATATCTGGGGAGCGGCGATGTCTCCTCTGTATAATATAACTGATATCTGGGGAGCGGTGATGTCACCTCTGTATAATATAACTGATATCTGGGGAGCGGTGATGTCTCCTCTGTATAATATAACTGATATCTGGAGAGCGGTGATGTCACCTCTGTATAATATAACTGATATCTGGGGAGCGGTGATGTCACCTCTGTATAATATAACTGATATCTGGGGAGCGGTGATGTCACCTCTGTATAATATAACTGATATCTGGAGAGCGGTGATGTCACCTCTGTATAATATAACTGATATCTGGGGAGCGGTGATGTCTCCTCTGTATAATATAACTGATATCTGGGGAGCGGTGATGTCTCCTCTGTATAATATAACTGATATCTGGGGAGCGGTGATGTCTCCTCTGTATAATATAACTGATATCTGGGGAGCGGTGATGTCTCCTCTGTATAATATAACTGATATCTGGGGAGCGGCGATGTCTCCTCTGTATAATATAACTGATATCTGGAGAGCGGCGATGTCTCCTCTGTATAATATAACTGATATCTGGGGAGCGGCGATGTCTCCTCTGTATAATATAACTGATATCTGGGGAGCGGCGATGTCTCCTCTGTATAATATAACTGATATCTGGAGAGCGGTGATGTCTCCTCTGTATAATATAACTGATATCTGGGGAGCGGCGATGTCTCCTCTGTATAATATAACTGATATCTGGGGAGCGGCGATGTCTCCTCTGTATAATATAACTGATATCTGGAGAGCGGATATATCACTGCCGTATAATATAACTGATATCTGGGGAGCGGCGATGTCTCCTCTGTATAATATAACTGATATCTGGAGAGCGGCGATGTCTCCTCTGTATAATATAACTGATATCTGGGGAGCGGTGATGTCTCCTCTGTATAATATAACTGATATCTGGGGAGCGGTGATGTCTCCTCTGTATAATATAACTGATATCTGGGGAGCGGTGATGTCTCCTCTGTATAATATAACTGATATCTGGGGAGCGGTGATGTCTCCTCTGTATAATATAACTGATATCTGGGGAGCGGTGATGTCTCCTCTGTATAATATAACTGATATCTGGGGAGCGGCGATGTCTCCTCTGTATAATATAACTGATATCTGGGGAGCGGTGATGTCTCCTCTGTATAATATAACTGATATCTGGGGAGCGGTGATGTCTCCTCCGTATAATATAACTGATATCTGGAGAGCGGATATATCACTGCCGTATAATATAACTGATATCTAGGGAGCGGTGATGTCTCCTCTGTATAATATAACTGATATCTGGGGAGCGGTGATGTCTCCTCCGTATAATATAACTGATATCTGGAGAGCGGATATATCACTGCCGTATAATATAACTGATATCTGGGGAGCGGTGATGTCTCCTCTGTATAATATAACTGATATCTGGGGAGCGGTGATGTCTCCTCTGTATAATATAACTGATATCTGGAGAGCGGTGATGTCTCCTCTGTATAATATAACTGATATCTGGGGAGCGGTGATGTCTCCTCTGTATAATATAACTGATATCTGGGGAGCGGTGATGTCTCCTCTGTATAATATAACTGATATCTGGGGAGCGGTGATGTCTCCTCTGTATAATATAACTGATATCTGGGGAGCGGTGATGTCTCCTCTGTATAATATAACTGATATCTGGGGAGCGGTGATGTCTCCTCTGTATAATATAACTGATATCTGGGGAGCGGTGATGTCTCCTCTGTATAATATAACTGATATCTGGGGAGCGGTGATGTCTCCTCTGTATAATATAACTGATATCTGGGGAGCGGTGATGTCTCCTCTGTATAATATAACTGATATCTGGGGAGCGGTGATGTCTCCTCTGTATAATATAACTGATATCTGGAGAGCGGTGATGTCTCCTCTGTATAATATAACTGATATCTGGGGAGCGGCGATGTCTCCTCTGTATAATATAACTGATATCTGGAGAGCGGCGATGTCTCCTCTGTATAATATAACTGATATCTGGGGAGCGGTGATGTCTCCTCTGTATAATATAACTGATATCTGGGGAGCGGTGATGTCTCCTCTGTATAATATAACTGATATCTGGGGAGCGGTGATGTCTCCTCTGTATAATATAACTGATATCTGGGGAGCGGTGATGTCTCCTCTGTATAATATAACTGATATCTGGGGAGCGGTGATGTCTCCTCTGTATAATATAACTGATATCTGGGGAGCGGTGATGTCTCCTCTGTATAATATAACTGATATCTGGGGAGCGGCGATGTCTCCTCTGTATAATATAACTGATATCTGGGGAGCGGTGATGTCTCCTCTGTATAATATAACTGATATCTGGGGAGCGGTGATGTCTCCTCCGTATAATATAACTGATATCTGGAGAGCGGATATATCACTGCCGTATAATATAACTGATATCTAGGGAGCGGTGATGTCTCCTCTGTATAATATAACTGATATCTGGGGAGCGGTGATGTCTCCTCTGTATAATATAACTGATATCTGGAGAGCGGTGATGTCTCCTCCGTATAATATAACTGATATCTGGAGAGCGGATATATCACTGCCGTATAATATAACTGATATCTGGGGAGCGGTGATGTCTCCTCTGTATAATATAACTGATATCTGGGGAGCGGTGATGTCTCCTCTGTATAATATAACTGATATCTGGAGAGCGGTGATGTCTCCTCTGTATAATATAACTGATATCTGGGGAGCGGTGATGTCTCCTCTGTATAATATAACTGATATCTGGGGAGCGGTGATGTCTCCTCTGTATAATATAACTGATATCTGGGGAGCGGTGATGTCTCCTCTGTATAATATAACTGATATCTGGGGAGCGGTGATGTCTCCTCTGTATAATATAACTGATATCTGGGGAGCGGTGATGTCTCCTCTGTATAATATAACTGATATCTGGGGAGCGGTGATGTCTCCTCTGTATAATATAACTGATATCTGGGGAGCGGTGATGTCTCCTCTGTATAATATAACTGATATCTGGGGAGCGGTGATGTCTCCTCTGTATAATATAACTGATATCTGGGGAGCGGTGATGTCTCCTCTGTATAATATAACTGATATCTGGGGAGCGGTGATGTCTCCTCTGTATAATATAACTGATATCTGGAGAGCGGTGATGTCTCCTCTGTATAATATAACTGATATCTGGGGAGCGGCGATGTCTCCTCTGTATAATATAACTGATATCTGGGGAGCGGCGATGTCTCCTCTGTATAATATAACTGATATCTGGAGAGCGGTGATGTCTCCTCTGTATAATATAACTGATATCTGGAGAGCGGTGATGTCTCCTCTGTATAATATAACTGATATCTGGGGAGAGGCGATGTCACCTCTGTATAATATAACTGATATCTGGGGAGCGGCGATGTCACCTCTGTATAATATAACTGATATCTGGGGAGCGGTGATGTCTCCTCTGTATAATATAACTGATATCTGGGGAGCGGTGATGTCTCCTCTGTATAATATAACTGATATCTGGGGAGCGGCGATGTCTCCTCTGTATAATATAACTGATATCTGGGGAGCGGCGATGTCTCCTCTGTATAATATAACTGATATCTGGGGAGCGGTGATGTCTCCTCTGTATAATATAACTGATATCTGGGGAGCGGTGATGTCTCCTCTGTATAATATAACTGATATCTGGGGAGCGGCGATGTCTCCTCTGTATAATATAACTGATATCTGGAGAGCGGTGATGTCTCCTCTGTATAATATAACTGATATCTGGGGAGCGGCGATGTCTCCTCTGTATAATATAACTGATATCTGGAGAGCGGTGATGTCTCCTCTGTATAATATAACTGATATCTGGGGAGAGGCGATGTCTCCTCTGTATAATATAACTGATATCTGGGGAGCGGTGATGTCTCCTCTGTATAATATAACTGATATCTGGGGAGCGGTGATGTCTCCTCTGTATAATATAACTGATATCTGGGGAGCGGTGATGTCTCCTCTGTATAATATAACTGAAATCTGGGGAGCGGTGATGTCTCCTCTGTATAATATAACTGATATCTGGAGAGCGGTGATGTCTCCTCTGTATAATATAACTGATATCTGGGGAGCGGTGATGTCTCCTCTGTATAATATAACTGATATCTGGGGAGAGGCGATGTCTCCTCTGTATAATATAACTGATATCTGGGGAGCGGTGATGTCTCCTCTGTATAATATAACTGATATCTGGAGAGCGGTGATGTCTCCTCTGTATAATATAACTGATATCTGGGGAGCGGCGATGTCTCCTCTGTATAATATAACTGATATCTGGGGAGAGGCGATGTCACCTCTGTATAATATAACTGATATCTGGGGAGCGGCGATGTCACCTCTGTATAATATAACTGATATCTGGGGAGCGGTGATGTCTCCTCTGTATAATATAACTGATATCTGGGGAGCGGTGATGTCTCCTCTGTATAATATAACTGATATCTGGGGAGCGGCGATGTCTCCTCTGTATAATATAACTGATATCTGGGGAGCGGTGATGTCTCCTCTGTATAATATAACTGATATCTGGAGAGCGGTGATGTCACCTCTGTATAATATAACTGATATCTGGGGAGCGGTGATGTCTCCTCTGTATAATATAACTGATATCTGGGGAGCGGCGATGTCTCCTCTGTATAATATAACTGATATCTGGGGAGCGGTGATGTCTCCTCTGTATAATATAACTGATATCTGGAGAGCGGTGATGTCACCTCTGTATAATATAACTGATATCTGGGGAGCGGTGATGTCTCCTCTGTATAATATAACTGATATCTGGAGAGCGGTGATGTCACCTCTGTATAATATAACTGATATCTGGGGAGCGATGATGTCACCTCTGTATAATATAACTGATATCTGGAGAGCGGTGATGTCTCCTCTGTATAATATAACTGATATCTGGAGAGCGGTGATGTCACCTCTGTATAATATAACTGATATCTGGGGAGCGATGATGTCTCCTCTGTATAATATAACTGATATCTGGGGAGCGGCGATGTCTCCTCTGTATAATATAACTGATATCTGGGGAGCGGTGATGTCTCCTCTGTATAATATAACTGATATCTGGAGAGCGGTGATGTCACCTCTGTATAATATAACTGATATCTGGGGAGCGATGATGTCTCCTCTGTATAATATAACTGATATCTGGGGAGCGGTGATGTCTCCTCTGTATAATATAACTGATATCTGGGGAGCGGTGATGTCTCCTCTGTATAATATAACTGATATCTGGAGAGCGGTGATGTCACCTCTGTATAATATAACTGATATCTGGGGAGCGGTGATGTCTCCTCTGTATAATATAACTGATATCTGGAGAGCGGTGATGTCTCCTCTGTATAATATAACTGATATCTGGGGAGCGGCGATGTCACCTCTGTATAATATAACTGATATCTGGAGAGCGGCGATGTCTCCTCTGTATAATATAACTGATATCTGGGGAGCGGTGATGTCTCCTCTGTATAATATAACTGATATCTGGGGAGCGGTGATGTCACCTCTGTATAATATAACTGATATCTGGGGAGCGGCGATGTCTCCTCTGTATAATATAACTGATATCTGGGGAGCGGTGATGTCTCCTCTGTATAATATAACTGATATCTGGGGAGCGGCGATGTCTCCTCTGTATAATATAACTGATATCTGGGGAGCGGTGATGTCTCCTCTGTATAATATAACTGATATCTGGGGAGCGGTGATGTCTCCTCTGTATAATATAACTGATATCTGGAGAGCGGCGATGTCTCCTCTGTATAATATAACTGATATCTGGGGAGCGGTGATGTCACCTCTGTATAATATAACTGATATCTGGGGAGCGGCGATGTCTCCTCTGTATAATATAACTGATATCTGGGGAGCGGTGATGTCTCCTCTGTATAATATAACTGATATCTGGGGAGCGGCGATGTCTCCTCTGTATAATATAACTGATATCTGGGGAGCGGTGATGTCTCCTCTGTATAATATAACTGATATCTGGGGAGCGGTGATGTCACCTCTGTATAATATAACTGATATCTGGAGAGCGGTGATGTCTCCTCTGTATAATATAACTGATATCTGGGGAGCGGTGATGTCTCCTCTGTATAATATAACTGATATCTGGGGAGCGGCGATGTCTCCTCTGTATAATATAACTGATATCTGGGGAGCGGTGATGTCTCCTCTGTATAATATAACTGATATCTGGGGAGCGGCGATGTCTCCTCTGTATAATATAACTGATATCTGGGGAGCGGTGATGTCTCCTCTGTATAATATAACTGATATCTGGGGAGCGGTGATGTCTCCTCTGTATAATATAACTGATATCTGGGGAGCGGCGATGTCTCCTCTGTATAATATAACTGATATCTGGGGAGCGGTGATGTCTCCTCTGTATAATATAACTGATATCTGGGGAGCGGTGATGTCTCCTCTGTATAATATAACTGATATCTGGGGAGCGGTGATGTCTCCTCTGTATAATATAACTGATATCTGGGGAGCGGTGATGTCACCTCTGTATAATATAACTGATATCTGGAGAGCGGTGATGTCTCCTCTGTATAATATAACTGATATCTGGGGAGCGGTGATGTCTCCTCTGTATAATATAACTGATATCTGGGGAGCGGTGATGTCTCCTCTGTATAATATAACTGATATCTGGGGAGCGGTGATGTCTCCTCTGTATAATATAACTGATATCTGGGGAGCGGCGATGTCTCCTCTGTATAATATAACTGATATCTGGGGAGCGGTGATGTCTCCTCTGTATAATATAACTGATATCTGGGGAGCGGTGATGTCTCCTCTGTATAATATAACTGATATCTGGGGAGCGGCGATGTCTCCTCTGTATAATATAACTGATATCTGGGGAGCGGTGATGTCTCCTCTGTATAATATAACTGATATCTGGGGAGCGGTGATGTCTCCTCTGTATAATATAACTGATATCTGGGGAGCGGTGATGTCTCCTCTGTATAATATAACTGATATCTGGGGAGCGGTGATGTCTCCTCTGTATAATATAAGTGATATCTGGGGAGCGGTGATGTCACCTCTGTATAATATAACTGATATCTGGGGAGCGGTGATGTCTCCTCTGTATAATATAACTGATATCTGGGGAGCGGTGATGTCACCTCTGTATAATATAACTGATATCTGGGGAGCGGTGATGTCTCCTCTGTATAATATAACTGATATCTGGAGAGCGGTGATGTCACCTCTGTATAATATAACTGATATCTGGAGGTTTCCCAGGGTGGTCTTGGGTGTTGCTCTCGGGGTCTCTCACCTCCTCCATTCCTGTAGCAGAGGTATGGGAACCTCCAGACGTTGCCCAGCCCCACAGCGTAGCCCACACTGGTCAGGACAAACTCGATCTGATTGCCCCAGTTTCCTCTCTTCAGGTTCTCGTCCCTCCTGGTGGCGTCTCCGGGCACCGCACCGTTCTGTAAGGGAACAGTCAGTTGATTAGTAATAACTCACATAACAATAATCCCAGTCATCGCCTCCCACCAGTCGCAGCGCCCATCAGGTCCAGTGCTGCTCATCGGTGCAGACAATCCTCTGTGAGCCGCACACAGTGCACGGCTCCCTCGCCTCCTCCTCTGCTCCGGTGTCAGGGGTTCTGTCCGGGTCGGGAAGAGTTTTCAGCCTCGGAGGCCTCAATGGCAGAAGGAGATTTCATTGCACAATTATTTCGCTTCATGAATCCAGAAGACGCATTTATTGAGAATCCGGGTGACAAGAGGGTGAGGGTCAACAGAGGGTCCTCACCACCCTCACCTGAGGTCATGGAAGGGGTGGCCCCCAATCAGGAGCCCTGGCCACCCCGCCTGCTCAGCTGCCAAGACCCCCGGTACACTGTACAGTTGATGGACGAGTCCTATTCCACGATGTTAGATGAAGAAAATTCAATTCAAGGTTTTCTAGAAGAACAATGTGTGAAAATGGTGGACTACTCAACCAAGAGAAGATGACAAAGAGCTAGTACAACTATCACTTCTGTATCTTGGAGGTTGGGATGAAAACGATTTCGAGCTTAGGGTTCCAGGGGCTCGGACTGAAGCCAGGTGGATGGCAAAGGCCATGTATGTCCTCAGAATTGTGCTGCTCACCAAACAACTGCATCTGTCTAATCCCGAATGGGAAGGAATAAGCACAGCAGCCCGTCCGGTGTGTCTGCTACGTGTCCACGAGGCAGTGGTCAGAATGATGTGGAGATGCTCCGGCTTGTGCAATATTATCCCGATATGGATGTCAGGGAAAGCGGCTATGGGACACGTCGGCATCTGCCGGACCCCCGACAGGACTGGCACCTGCCGGACCCTAACAGGACTGGCACCTGCCGGACCCTAACAGGACTGGCATCTGTCACACCCTAACAGGACTGGCATCTGTCACACCCTAACAGGACTGGCATCTGTCACACCCTAACAGGACTGGCATCTGTCACACCCTAACAGGACTGGCATCTGTCACACCCTAACAGGACTGGCCTTTGTATCGCTCAGGCTGAGAAGGAGAAGATGTTTAAACATTTAAGAATGAAACCTGCAAAGAAAAAGGAACTGAAATGGTTGGAAGGTAAAAGCCTCGTTTATGAAGGAAAAGACCTCAGCGATATTGTTACATTCTATGAATTGTTTAGAAGAATATTGCGGTGATACACTAAGAAGCTCCGCCAGTGCTCTTAGGGCGGTGAATGAGACCGCGGAACGGGGCATCGCTCCGATAATAATAATTCAATCAGAGATGATCAGAAACCGTTCTTGGTAAGAGTCGTCGAGTATCACAGAAAAGCCGCCACCAATGAACACAAAGAGGAGCCGCATCGTTCACAGCACATTAGTGAGAAAGCAGCTCAACAAATATAACAGGACCATCATTACCAAAAAAAATAAAAAGCAAGATGATGATACTGTAGAGCTGAACCAATATGTGCACCAGGCCCGGATTGGTAATATACCCAACCGGGCATTTTCCCGCTGGGCCGCGGGCAGCAGCTCCCGATCATCTGGCCGCTTGCCAGCTGATGCGGCCCCTGTCACTCCATCCACGCCCTAGCATGACACCCCCCCCCACTCACAGCGTCGCTTGCCTGCTCTCTTCTCTGTACATGACTTTTGATGAGGTCACAGGAGGGGAGGAGTCAGGGGTCACATGATCAGGAGCCTTTGTCCAGACCCCTGATCATGTGACCCCTAACTCCGCCCCTCCTGTGACCTCATCACAGGTCCTGTGCGCACTGCCCTGCCTCTTGGTGTCTGCAGGACTCGGCTGTGCTGGTTGTCATGGTGCTGGATGAGGGAAGTATGTGTGGGGTCAGGAGGGGTTTACAGGGTAGATGTAGCAGAGCCGCGCGGGTACGGAGCTGAGCCGCGCGGGTACGAGGGGTACGGAGCCGAGCCGCGCGGGTACGAGGGGTACGGAGCCGAGCCGCGCGGGTACGGAGCCGAGCCGCGCGTGTACGAGGTGTACAGAGCCGCGCGTGTACGAGGTGTACGGAGCCGCGCGTGTACTGAGCCGCGCGTGTACGGGGTGTACGGAGCGGAGCCGCGCGTGTACGGGGTGTACGCAGCGGAGCCGCACGTGTACGGGGTGTACGCAGCGGAGCCAAGTGTGTACGAAGCATACAAAGCGGGCTTTTCCCACGGACCCAGGAGTACATGGTGGAGCATTTTAAAACTCGCACATGACGTTCCACCTAAAGTGAGGCGCTGGAAGCTGACCGGAAATTAGATAATTTCATGAGGAGATTGTGACGGAACTAGGAATGCTTCAGATCCATCACCATGTCCTCCGATAGCGCAGACAGCAGGATCGCCACTGTCTTTCTCCCTCTTTCCCTTCTTCAAAACTTGGTAGGTATGATAGGGGCGGCTATGACCAGGGGGTCTGGTTGCCCAATGGATAGCAGTTCTGCCAGGAATTCTGTCACCGTGCGTACAAAAGGGGACAGAGGTTTGGGAGGAGTACTGTACCTAAAAGCAATAAATAGGACTGAGCTGAAATACTGGGCACAGCTGTGACTACATGTTATATAGTTGTGTTAATCTTCTCACTTCTTGTAACCTACAAGTGTACAAAAATATTATATAGTCGCCATGTGACTAGTGGGCCTGTGTAACTTTAAATGCCAGGGCTGAATTTTAGTCCCAGTCCGGCCCTGATGTGCACTGATCGCAAATTACCAAGAACAAATAAAAGACAAAAAAAACGATCTCATAGTCCATATTATAGTCAAAGAATCAGTAGAAAAATGCTTTATTAAATACATTTACAGGTTTAAAACGCAAAAACACCACAAAGTGAATCCAGCTAAAGAACACAGGGCGCTGGTGTGGTGACATAAATACCCCATACAAATCGTCAGGGAGGCCCAGGGGGAGAAGGATGGGGCTGTCAGCACACAAGCGTCACCCCGACGCGCGTTTCGGCACAGCCTTCATCAGGGAGCGTATGTATGTATTTAACAACTCTGCGCTTATGTGTGTATACTTTATCTATGATTACGCATGTGCTTGATCCATGTTAAGCCATGCTGTGGCACTTTAGGATTGGCTGCAAGGGGAGTATTTATTGGTTGTAATTTTGATTAAAATCATATGATAGTTATGTATTTATGTCACCACCCCAGCTCCCTGTGTTTTTAGCTGGATTCACTTTGTGGCGTTTTGGCCTTTTAAACCTGTAAATGTATTTAATAAAGAATTTTTCTACAGCACATTAGTATAAATCATTATTACGTATGATCTGGCCTATCAATGTCACTGTTCATGTCACTATCATTCTAAGTTTAATTGTTTAAATTTCTAATAAAAAATACTTAACACTGAAAATCTTTTTTTTGCGTACTTTTATTAAACTGATAAAAGCGTGCAACCTCTAAATATTGCTTGATTGTCTTGAAATTTGGCATATATACTTTTCACATTAGTGAGACTGGGGGCATAAGCAAAGTCTGCAAAAATCATACAAAATTAAACACATCACAAGAGGCTTCTCCAGTCCAGAGCCCATCCGACAGGAACCACAAAGATCCCTCACCAGAGACCGATGCAGGCGACCTCAAGGCAACGGAAGGGTTAATGCAAACACCACCGGGAGCGTCCGCCCCTCACTATACAAAACATGCTACAAAGGGGGATATAATACACCGACCTGACCCAGTCATTGTGAAGAAGGTATAAAAGCACCGGAAAACTTTTTACATAGAATTCTGCTGCTTCAGAGCTGAAATCTCACAGCCAGTCAAAAACATTTCAGAAACTTATCTAATAAAGTTCAAACTGAAAAATGCAATCCAGATGTTCAAAACAGCAAATCTGCTTCATATACAGGTTTCCCCATTCACACTCATCCTGCTAGTAACTCAGCTGAGCTGCAATTGGGTGCCTGTCCACAAGCTTGCTGACTGTTTCCAATAACTACCAGCAGAATAATGAGTGCAGCTCTGGAGTATAATACAGGATGTAACTCAGGATCAGTAATGTAATGTATGTACACAGTGACTGCACCAGCAGAATAGTGAGTGCAGCTCTGGAGTATAATACAGGATGTAACTCAGGATCAGTAATGTAATGTATGCACACACTGACTGCACCAGCAGAATAGTGAGTGCAGCTCTGGAGTATAATACAGGATGTAACTCAGGATCAGTAATGTAATGTATGTACACAGTGACTGCACCAGCAGAATAGTGAGTGCAGCTCTGGAGTATAATACAGGATATAACTCAGGATCAGTAATGTAATGTATGCACACACTGACTGCACCAGTAGAATAGTGAGTGCAGCTCTGGAGTATAATACAAGATGTAACTCAGGATCAGTAATGTGATGTATGTACACAATGACTGCACCAGCAGAATAGTGAGTGCAGCTCTGGAGTATCACACAGGAAGAGGCGGAGCTTGCCGTATGCTCTGTGTGCGTGTGCTGCCAAGAAAGAGCTCCTGGGAAGGGAGGTAAAGTTTTCCATCCAGGACTTTTTGTCTGCCCCCTTCCCAGGAAAGAAGGCTCATTTTAGGACTGGCCTCCGGGGATGGGCCCCCGCCTCCCGGTCCAAGCCGGTGGGGGGTGGGAGGACTCCCAATCCTGCTAGGGTCACAAGATCTGGCCAAGGATCAGGCAAGAGATCCAGCATGAAGACCCGCAGGACCCCCGAGGCTATGGCCGCTGCAACTCCTTCTCCCGGAGGTAGGCCAAGTACGAGCAGAGGTGTCCCTTAATTGGGGCACCAAGGTGGCAAAGGAATCCGCCGTGGGCTATGGCTCCTGCATCCATACGCACCTATGCGAGTATGAGGACGCCTCAAGGAAGCTAATATCCCTCTGGGGGGAGTTGAGGTAGCTAAGGTGAGGTCAGACAGAGCCTCCAGCAATAAGAAGACCGAGCTATCCGTCGCGGTCAGGAAGATAAAAAAAATCCATACAAGACCTGGAAAGCCGGAAGTGTGAGATCTTGGCCGGCAGCGGGCCCTTCCACGAAAAGCTGGAGAACGATGACCGGTTCAGAGCCATGACCGGTGGTGCTCCGGAGCTCCGGCCAGGTGGTGGAGGAAGATGAGGAAGAGGAATGCGAGGAGGTCGTGCCCTGCCCACCGCCTGGTGGCCTGATAAGAGATCTCCAGGTGTCGCATAGTGGGATAGCCCCCGAGCAAGTGGCTCTCCTGTCAGATTCTGGTCCTTCAGAGGGCAGCGGGAGCGAGGGGGAGGATGAGGATGGTGGTAATAGCAGTGAGGGGGGCTGCCTCATCATGCAGCAGATAGAGTCCCCGATCCGTTTTAACCAGCTGAGGTTCGGGGATGAGATCTGCGAGGACAAGGCAACCAGGAGGGGGACGAAGAGAAAGGCGAAGAAAACATCCGTTGTGCAGAAATTTGTGTATGTCCCCCTCTCTGGGGCCCCCTGGTCCCACTGTGCGGCACCCGCTACCCACCCCGGCTCGGGCTCTGTTGTGAGTCCGCAGCAAGGGAGCGGGGAGACTACAGGTCATGACACGCAGGGCACTGCCTCTGTTTGTGGTAACGGAGGGGGCAGTGGTGTGTCTGATATGGAGCATGGTGCGGAGGGCAGCCCAGTGGGCAACAGAGTGCCAGCCGGGACCACATCTCCGGCGGTGAGCGCTGGGGTGTCTGGGTCCTCCACTTACGGATCCGTTAAAGCTGGATCGCTTCTGGGGACCCAGGCACCTAGTAAAGTGAAGGGGCCTGCGACTTCGGCAGAGCCGGCTCAGAAAAAGAAAATGGTCGGCTCCCCTGGCGGGGTCTGCAGTGAAGTTGGGGCTGGGCGCCCCACCGCCGGTGGACGCTGAGGCGGAGTGGCCTAGCCTGGGGCCGGCCGCCGGAGTTGTGGCCAGGCTGTTTGTGGCCCAGGGTGTGATGGTGGGGGCTGGTACCTCTGGCTCTGGGGGTCCTGGTGGGGCTGGTCTCGAGGGGCGTGGCCTCCTCGGCACCCGCTGTCCATGTGGGTGTGGCTTTGGGTGGCTGTGCAGCTGAAGGCTGGGGGCGTGGCTTCCCAACCAAAGGAAAAAAAATGGTCTTGGTCTGCAATGGAGCAGAGACTGCAGCAAAGGTGCTTGCCTGGCGGGGTCCCCTGAGTCTGTGGGCTTACCTGAGGTAGGGGAGCCGGCAACTACGCAGGACGGAACTGGAGGCGGGACTGCTCCTGGCTTCCTCCCTGCCAGTGATAGAGGAAGTTCTGTGCAAGCTGTGGATGCAGTGCTGCTGAAACCCTATGGCAGCATGACTGGGACAGCAGCACTGTGTATGCAAAACCCCCGGCAGGGAAGATTCCACCAGTAGGTGGTGGTAGCAGTGGAGAAACAGCAAAACCTGGAAATACCCAAAAAGTGAGGCAAAATGATAGTGACCCCAGTGTGCATGTGAGTGAGAGTGGGGTGACTGATGGAGTGGATGAGGAGGGTGCGGGTATGGAAGTGTCTGTGGTTGAGGATGCGAGTGGCAGTGTCTAAGGTGGCAAGTATTAATGGGGTGTCTGATGGTAGAGGGGGCCGGTCCATCTGCCCCCCCGGCCACCGATCCTCGGAGTTATTCAGGGCTGGTGGCTAGAGCCTCGGGGTCTAGTCAGGGGGTTTACTCACCTCTGGACCTCAGGGATAGCGTCTTGCAGCGCCATTTCCTGGAGGCCCTCAAAAAGGGAGAACGGACGATCGAAGTAGAGGGTAGAGAGGTGGACTTGGCCTTTTGGCTGGATAGATACAGCCTGGCTGCCTTCCAAGATAAAAGGGTGGGGGAAACGGTTTGGTCCCTCCCGACAGCCGGGCAGGGGGTGGCCAGGCGGAATCTGGTCCGTCTTCGATGGGGGGGCAGTGAAACGTGCCCGCCAAGGGCAAGGGTTGTGCAGCTCCTTCTGAAGATGGAATTCAGGGCGACGGACATCTTTGCCGATTCATCCGTTTGGCACCTCCTTCTTCGATGTCAGTTTTGTTCGGCCAGAGGGCTTAGAGCTTTTCTGGTCGAATTTTGATCTGGCAAAGGGAGAGCCCGGCTGGCGAGATACTTCTGGTATCTTTCCCTCCTCATTTAAGCATGCCATCATACATCCACTACTTAAAAACCATCCCCCGACCAAAACTGTGCCGCTAACTATAGACCTGTCTCTAATCTTCCCTTCATCTCTAAACTCCTGGAACGCCTGGTCCACTCCCGTCTGATCCGCAATCTCTCTGATAACTCTCTTCTCGACCCTCTCCAATCCGGTTTCCGCTCTTTACACTCTACTGAAACTGCCCTCACTAAAGTCTCTAATGATCTACTAACAGCTAAATCAAATGGTGATTACTCCATGCTAATTCTCTTGGATCTCTCTGCAGCATTCGACACTATGGATCATCAGCTCCTCCTCACTATGCTCCGTTCCATTGGCCTCAAGGACACCGTTCTCTCCTGGTTCTCCTCCTATCTCTCTGACCGCTCCTTTACTGTATCTTGTGCTGGTTCCTCCTCCTCTCACCTTCCCCTTACTGTTGGGGTCCCTTAAGGATCGGTTCTAGGCCCCCTCCTCTTCTCCTTGTACACTGCCCCTATTGGCCAAACAATCAGTAGATTTGGTTTCCAGTGCCATCTCTATGCTGATGACACCCAATTATACGCTTCTTCTCCTGACATCACGCCAGCCTTTCTAGAAAACACCGGCAATTGTCTAAACGCTGTGTCTAACATCATGTCCTCACTATATCTGAAACTGAACCTGTCAAAGACTGAACTCCTTGTGTTTCCTCCCGCTACTAATGTACCTATACCCGACATTGCCATTTCCGTGTGGGGTTCCACCATTACTCCCCAGCAACATGCCCGTTGTCTTGGGGTCATACTTGACTCCGAGCTTTCCTTTGCCCCCCACATTCGATCACTGGCTCGCTCTTGTTATCTGCATCTCAAAAACATTTCTAGAATTCGACCTTTTCTTACTTTTGACTCCGCAAAAACTCTTACTGTTTCTCTTATTCATTCTCGTCTCGACTATTGTAACTCTCTTCTAATCAGTCTCCCTCTTACCAAACTCTCCCCCCTCCAATCTGTCTTGAATGCTGCAGCCAGGATCATATTCCTCACGAATCGTCACACCGATGCCTCTATCTTGTGCCAGTCATTACACTGGCTACCCATCCACTCCAGAATTCAGTATAAACTTATTACCCTCACCCACAAAGCCCCCCATGGCTCAGCACCACCCTTCATCTCCTCCCTTGTTTCAGTATACCACCCTACCCGCGTCTTCCGTTCTGCTGATGACCTGAGGTTAGCATCCTCAATAATCAGAACATCCCACTCCCATCTCCAAGACTTTTCATGTGCTGCACCAATTCTTTGGAATGCACTTCCCTGGTCAATACGATTAGTCCCCAATCACCACAATTTTAAGCATGCCCTGAAAACGCATTTATTCAGACTGGCCTACCACCTCAACACATTAACCTAATCTATCCCTGTGTGGCACAGCCAAAAGTTTTACCATAACCAGGTTCTCCGCATCATGTTCCCACATGCTTTATGCATCCATTAGCCCTCTGTGTCTGTACTGTTACACACTTAACATTATGGCTGGTCCCAATAATCAGGGCAACTGTTACCACCCTCCTTTCGTGTCTACCTTTTTCCTCATACCGTATATACTCGTATATAAGCCGACCCGTGAATAAGCCAACCCCCCTAATTTTGTCACAAAAAACTGGGAAAACTTATTGACTCGCGTATAAGCCTAGGGTGCACAGTGAGTGGCCCCAGATAATGCTGCACAGTGTGTGGCCTCAGCTAATGCTGCACAGTGAGTGGCCCCAGATAATGCTGCACAGTGAGTGGCCCCAGATAATGCTGCACAGTGAGTCACCCCAGATAATGCTGCACAGTGAGTGGCCCCAGATAATGCTGCACAGTGTGTGGCCTCAGATAATGCTGCACAGTGAGTGGCCCCAGATAATGCTGCACAGTGAGTGGCCCCAGATAATGCTGCACAGTGAGTGGCCCCAGATAATGCTGCACAGTGAGTGGCCCCAGATAATGCTGCACAGTGAGTCACCCCAGATAATGCTGCACAGTGAGTGGCACCAGATAATGCTGCACAGTGTGTGGTCCCAGATAATGCTGCACAGTGTGTGGCCCCAGATAATGCTGCACAGTGAGTGGCCCCAGATAATGCTGCACAGTATGTGGCCCCAGATAATGCTGCACAGTGAGTGGCCCCAGATAATGCTGCACAGTGAGTGGCCCCAGATAATGAGGACAGTGAGTGGCCCCAGATAATGCTGCACAGTGTGTGGCCCCAGATAATGCTGCACAGGGAGTGGCCCCAGATAATGCTGCACAGTGTGTGGCCTCAGATAATGCTGCACAGTGAGTGGCCCCAGATAATGCTGCTCAGTGTGTGGCCCCAGATAATGCTGCACAGTGTGTGGCCCCAGATAATGCTGCACAGTGAGTGGCCCCATATAATGCTGCACAGTGAGTGGCCCCAGATAATGGTGCACAGTGTGTGGCCCCAGATAATGGTGCACAGTGTGTGGCCCCAGATAATGAGGACAGTGAGTGGCCCCATGATGTTGCTGCTGCCTCCGTTGCAAAAAAAAACAACTGTATACTCACCTCCTGCAGCTCATCAACGTTGCCGGCTCTGGCGCAGGTCTCGGCAGCGCAGCCCCTGCTTGTTCCATGTTCTCGGCGCTGCTGTGCTCTTCCTGCTTCAGCGGTCAAGTGGTACCGCTCATTAAACTCATGTACAGTTAGGTCCATATATATTTGGACAGAGACAACATTTTTCTAGTTTTGGTTCTAGACATTACCACAATGAATTTTAAACAAAACAATTCAGATGCAGTTGAAGTTCAGACTTTCAGCTTTCATTTGAGGGTGTCCACATTAACATTGGGTGAAGGGTTTAGGAGTTTCAGGTCCTTAACTTGGGCCACCCTGTTTTTAGAGACCAAAAGTAATTGGACAGATTAAATAATTGTAAATAAAATGTTCATTTCTAGTACTTGGCTGAAAACCCTTTGTTGGCAATGACTGCCTGAAGTCTTGAACTCATGGACATCACCAGACGCTGTGCTTCCTCCTTTCTGATGCTCTGCCAGGCCTTCACTGTGGTGGTTTTCAGTTGCTGCTTGTTTGTGGGCCTTTCTGTCTGAAGTTTAGTCTTTAACAAGTGAAATGCATTCTCAATTGGGCTGAGATCCGGTCAGTCATTGGCCATTCAAGAATATTCCACTTGTTTACTTTAATAAACTCCTGGGTTGCTTTGGCTTTATGTTTTGGGTCATTGTCGGTCTGTAGTATGAAACGACGACCAATCAGTTTGGCTGCATTTGGCTGGATCTGAGCACACAGTATGGCTCTGAATCCCTCAGAATTCATTTGGCTGCTTCTGTCCTGTGTCACATCATCAATAAACACTAGTGACCCAGTGCCACTGGCAGCCATGCATGCCCAAGCCATCACACTGCCTCCGCCGTGTTTTACAGATGATGTGGTATGCTTTGGATCATGAGCTGTACCACGCCTTCACCATACTTTTCTCTTTCCATCATTCTGGTAGAGGTTGATCTTGGTTTCATCTGTCCAAAGAATGTTCTTCCAGAACTGTGCTGGCTTTTTTAGATGTTTTTTAGCAGAGTCCCAGTCTAGCCTTTTGATTCTTGATGCTTATGAGTGGCTTGCACCGTGCAGTGAACCCTCTGTATTTACTTTCATGCAGTCTTCTCTTTATGGTAGATTTGGATATTGATACGCCTGCCTCCTGGAGAGTGTTGGTCACTTGGTTGGCTGTTGTGAAGGGGTTTCTCTTCACCATGGAGATTATTCTGCGATCATCCACCACTGTTGTCTTCTGTGGGCGCCCAGGTCTTTCTGCATTGATGACTTCACCAGTGCTTGCTTTCTTTCTCAGGATGTACCAAACTGTAGATTTTGCCACTCCTAATGTTGTAGCAATTTCTCGGATGGGTTTTTTCTGTTTTTGCAGCTGAAGGATGGCTTGTTTCACCTGCATGGAGATCTCCTTTGACCGCATGTTTCCTTCACAGCAAAACCTTCCAAATGCAAGCACCACACCTCAAATCAACTCCAGGCCTTTTATCTGCTTAATTGAGAATGACATAACAAAGGGATTGCCCACATCTGTCCATGAAATAGCCATGGAGTCAATTGTCCAATTCAAGCCCTATCTTTTTACGAGTCGGCAGGTGGTCTTCAGTGGGGATTTTAATACTATAACCAGACTCCGTGATAGGGGAAGCCCCGGAGACCGGCTGGCTTATGATAGTGTAGCCTTGAATAGCATAGTAAGCGAAGCTCGCCTGGTGGATGTCCACATTCGGCACACCCCAGGTCACGGGAGTTTCACTTTTTATAGGGGAAGCAGTAGGCAGTAGGTCTAGGATAGATAGGTTTTTTTCAAAGGAGGAAGCCGTCTCTTCTGCAGTGTCCGCTGTTGAGGTGGAGTTCTCCGATCACTGTTTAATTTTCTTTACTTTGAATGTTACAGAGAGACTCCCCACATGGGGAGAGGCCTATGGAAGCTGAATTCGTCCCTTCTGGAAGAAGCGGAAGTAAGACAGTCCTTTGAGGAATTTCTTCAGAGCCAGGGACCTCTCTTGGGTCTTTGTAGCAGTAAGTCTGAGTGGTGGAAGATCTTCAAAAGAAGGGTCGCAAGGTTCTTCCGTCAGCTCTCGAGCCTCAGGGGCCTGAACAGGTACCGCCTGTATCGGCAGTTGGGGAGGAAACTCGAGCAGCTCGTCTCGACTAAAGGGGACCGAGAGGAAATCTCCAGGGTGAAGACCTTGCTCAAGGGGTGCCAGTATGATAGGCACACATCCTTGGTTTTTGAGAGGGATTTTGGGAGGTACCGCTCACCCGACCCTTACAGAAACTGCAGATTGTCAGTGAATTGTAAGATGGTGACAGGACTGATCCTCATTACGGGATCCCTGAACAGATCTAAATCAGGGATCCTGGAGGTGGTCAGATCCTTCTATTCGCACCTCTTGGGGAGGTGGGATCCTGAACGAGATGAGATGTCGACTTTCCTGACTGAAACCATCCCTGAGTCGGGGGATGACCCGTCTCTTCATGTTTTGGCAGAAGCAGTCAGGGAAGAGGAAGTGAGACGGGCGATTGATGGGCTCCGGCCCAAAAAGTCGCTCGGTCCGGATGGCTTAACATTCGAGTTCTATAAGACTTTTAGGGACTCTTTGGTCCCCCTCTTGACTGAGGTGTTTAGTGAGTGCCTCTCCTTGGACATTCTGCCCAGTTCAATGAGGAAGTCAGCCCTGATTATCCTGTCAAAGGGTAAAGACTCATTCCATATTGAGAATTGGCGTCCCATAGCCTTCTCAATACGGACCGCAAGATTCTGGCAAAGGTGCTTTTTAATCGGTTGGTGAAGTTTGCGCCCTGGCTCCTTTCGGGGGCCCAGCACTGCTCTGTTCCAGGCCGCAGTACCTTTAGTGCGGTGCTCGGTGTCCGAGAGGCAGTGAAGGGCAGGGCAGGTCACTGGAAGGGGTACTTGCTGTTCTTAGATCAGGTGAAGGCCTTTGACCGGGTTAACTATGAGTACCTCTAGTCCGTTCTTCTAAGGTATGGTCTGCCTGGGAGGTTTGTTGATTGGTTGAGAGTTTTATACAATGGGGCAGAGAGACTTTTCCGCTCATGAATGGTTGGGTCGGACACCGTTTTGAGGTGAGGTCTGGTGTCCGCCAGGGCTGTCCTCTGAGCCCACTGTTATACGTTTTCGCGATCGACCCCCTTTTAACAAGAGTGGAGGCGTGGATCGTTGGTGGGAGTTGGGATGGACCAGGCGGAGCCAGAGGCCACCTTGAGGGTAGTGGAGTACGCTAACGTTTCCCCTTTTGCATCCTCGAGAGAGGCAGATTGGGTGATGTCTGAGGTTGATCGCTACTCGGTGGCATCCGGGTCCATGATCAACCGGGACAAGTGTGAGAGTGGCTGGGAGGGGGAGATCCCAGTTTTGATCTCCCGGACACCCTTCCAGGGCCTCAGGCCACAAGAAAAATATCAGTTTCGGCCCGGGGGACTATCCCCAGCAAAACTGGGAGGGCAGGCTTAAGATTGCCTCCCAGTAGGTGGATCAGTGGAAGGGTTGGTCTTTGACCCTAAGGGAAAGGGTTAGTCTTGCCAAGGGCTATTTGCTTCCTTTGCTAATATACCTGGGCAGCATCTGCATCTTGCCAGAGCCTCTTTGGACATGGGTATACAGCCTGTTTTACTAATTATGGGGAAACAGGCTGAACCTAATCAAGAGGGAGGTCACGTATCGCACGAGGAGATTAGGAGGGTTGGGTATGGTCAACCCAGTGGTGTTCCTAGAGAGGGCTCCTCCGTGGGTATTCTCCTTCTCCTGTAGGGGGTATTTTCGGCCTTTCTTCCAGGAACGGGAGACAGGAGGGCAGGTGAAGGACCTTCGCACACCTCATGGGCATCTTCCGGCTTATGTTACCCCGGTTCTGAAGGTGATCCGTCGGTGGGGTCTGGCAGTGTGGGAGACCAGGATCATGTCGAGAAGGTTTCTTGACAATAGGGTCCGGTTGACCCACTTTCAGAAGCCCCTGGCGCTCAGGGATTGCCCAAGCCGGGATCTGGAGGTGGGTCTCAGGTTATTGAACTCTAAGCGGATCCCCTTGAAGTTTTGGGACTTGGCTTCCATGGGAAGCTGTATGTGAGGGACAACCTGATGTGCAGGAGCTCTGATGACCGGGATTGTCCCTGCGGAGTGTGGCGGTATGCTTGGTGTCCCTTTAATACAGAGGTCTACAGCAGGGTGGGTGCGTTCATTGGCTGGCAGGCCTCTCCTATGCGGAGTGGGCCTATGGGGCATTCAGGTCCCTTGGTGGCCGAGATCAGGGCACTGTTTTCTTAGTCTAGTAACTAGGATCTACACGTGGAATGCAAGATGTCTAGAGTCTACTCAGCGGAAAGTCCTCCCTAGGGAAGAGGTGATTAGGAACATCCTGGGTGACCTGGCAAATGTGCGCTCGCTGGAGTTGAGAGGCTGGGTGCAGGGAGGGCCTCGCTTCTATGGAAGGGTTTCTCCTTTAATGTGCCCTAGGGAGAGTTAGGTTCTGTGTGCCTGTGATAGGGTTGAGTTAGTCTTTTTTATCCTTTTATCTTTATTTTGTAGGGTCAGACAGATGTGTAGGGACAGGGAGGTGGTTTAGTTTAGGAGGAAAAAATACAAAATAAAATAAATATAAAATTATAATAGTGAGTGCAGCTCTGGAGTATAATACAGGATGTAACTCAGGATCAGTAATGTAATGTATGTACACAGTGACTGCACCAGCAGAATAGTGAGTGCAGCTCTGGAGTATAATACAGGATGTAACTCAGGATCAGTAATGTAATGTGTGTACACAGTGACTGCACCAGCAGAATAGTGAGTGCAGCTCTGGAGTATAATACAGGATGTAACTCAGGATCAGTAATGTAATGTGTGTACACAGTGACTGCACCAGCAGAATAGTGAGTGCAGCTCTGGAGTATAATACAGGATGTAACTCAGGATCAGTAATGTAATGTATGTACACAGTGACTGCACCAGCAGAATAGTGCATGCAGCCCTGGGGTATAATACAGGATGTAACTCAGGATCAGTAATGTATGTACACAGTGACTGCACCAGCAGAATAGTGAGTGCAGCTCTGGAGTATAATACAGGATGTAACTCAGGATCAGTAATGTATGTACACAGTGACTGCACCAGCAGAATAGTGAGTGCAGCTCTGGGGTATAATACAGGATGTAACTCAGGATCAGTAATGCAATGTATGTACACAGTGACTGCACCAGCAGAATAGTGAGTGCAGCTCTGGGGTATAATACAGGATGTAACTCAGGATCAGTAATGTAATGTATGTACACAGTGACTGCACCAGCAGAATAGTGAGTGCAGCTCTGGGGTATAATACAGGATGTAACTCAGGATCAGTAATGTAATGTATGTATACAGTGACTGCACCAGCAGAATAGTGAGTGCAGCTCTGGGGTATAATGCAGGAGGTAACTCATGTGTGTCAGAAGTAGGGCGTCTTTTGTAAAGGATTTATTGTTACTGATTTTTTTGTGCAGTTAGTCTCTGACAGAACAGTTCAGGAGGAGATAAGTGGCGCCTGATGTTCCTTCTCGTGCACAGATGTCTTTTATGTAGAGGATAAATGCTATTGTCTCTTCAGGAAGATGAGAATCCACAATCGCTGGCTCCGGCCACACAATAGCCGCTCAGTGTCCGTTCCAGGGAGGAATCGCTCCACAAATTTAAAGGGAAAGTGTCATCAGAAAATGACTTGGTTTACTTTAAACAAAACTTTTGTTTTACATATTTTTATTCAGATAAAAGAAAACTTATAGCTGACCATATCCAACATGACAGGCTTGGATACACGGGTCAGGAGACTGTATCACACCTGACAGGCTTGGATGCACGGGTCAGCTGACCGTATCCAACATGACCGGCTTGAATACACGGGTCAGGAGACTGTATCACACCTGACAGGCTTGGATGCAGGCTTGGATGCTCGGGTATGCAGTGGATCCTGCAGTATAATGATGGGGATAGTAGTTCTGACTGCACGCAGCTGTCCCGGCCGTCTGCACATGCTGAGCTGTCGCTGTGGATTTGGCTCTGGGCTGCAGGGCGCTGGCATCAGGGATCAGTGTGCGCCAAAGCATGACATTGAATTAGTGATGTGACCGATCCTGCTCGTCTTTATCTGCCAGAGAGCGCAATCTGCTGAGATCTAGCGCAGGGATCTGTAGTAGCGATCTTGAGCAGGTTACAACAGCCGTGCTCAGTGGTTTATAGAGTCTGAGGGGCCACGGATAAGCACAGGGCCCTAAATGTGCAGTGAGAATTCTGTCCGGAGGATCCATTCTGTACACACAGCGCGATACTGCACACTGACATCTCACGGGAGGTTCCTGCTCCATAGGTCTGTGGCACAGCAGGTAACTGAGCCAGGCTGCCCCCAGGTAAACCAGGACAGGCAGGAAGTGCAGCTGCTGGGAGAGATTCCGGGCCTTGGAGTACACTCTATACCACCTATCATGTGACAGATATCACTGGGGGTCTTCCCAGAAGCCCCAGGGGACTACAGATCCAGTAGCCATGGCTCCATCACCCAGTGTGGGCTATTGGGGCCCCTGTCCCAGCAGCCATGGCTCCATCACCCAGTTTGGATTATTGGGGCCCCTGTCCTAGCAGCCATGGCTCCATCACCCAGTGTGGATTATTGGGGCCCTGTCCCAGCAGCCATGGCTCCATCACCCAGTGTGGATTATTGGGGCCCCTGTCCCAGCAGCCATGGCTCCATCACCCAGTGTGGATTATTGGGGCCCCTGTCCCAGCAGCCATGGCTCCATCACCCAGAGTGGATTATTGGGGCCCCTGTCCCAGCAGCCATGGCTCCATCACCCAGTGTGGATTATTGGGGCCCCTGTCCCAGCAGCCATGGCTCCATCACCCAGTGTGGATTATTGGGGCCCCTGTCCCAGCAGCCATGGCTCCATCACCCAGAGTGGATTATTGGGGCCCCTGTCCCAGCAGCCATGGCTCCATCACCCAGTGTGGATTATTGGGGCCCCTGTCCCAGCAGCCATGGCTCCATCACCCAGAGTGGATTATTGGGGCCCCTGTCCCAGCAGCCATGGCTCCATCACCCAGTGTGGATTATTGGGGCCCCTGTCCCAGCAGCCATGGCTCCATCACCCAGTGTGGATTATTGGGGCCCCTGTCCCAGCAGCCATGGCTCTATCACCCAGTGTGGATTATTGGGGCCCCTGTCCCAGCAGCCATGGCTCCATCACCCAGAGTGGATTATTGGGGCCCCTGTCCCAGCAGCCATGGCTCCATCACCCAGTGTGGATTATTGGGGCCCCTGTCCCAGCAGCCATGGCTCCATCACCCAGTGTGGATTATTGGGGCCCCTGTCCCAGCAGCCATGGCTCCATCACCCAGAGTGGATTATTGGGGCCCCTGTCCCAGCAGCCATGGCTCCATCACCCAGTGTGGATTATTGGGGCCCCAGTCCCAGCAGCCATGGCTCCATCACCCAGTGTGGATTATTGGGGCCCCTGTCCCAGCAGCCATGGCTCCATCACCCAGTGTGGATTATTGGGGCCCCTGTCCCAGCAGCCATGGCTCCATCACCCAGAGTGGATTATTGGGGCCCCTGTCCCAGCAGCCATTGCTCCATCACCCAGTATGGATTATTGGGGCCCCTGTCCCAGCAGCCATGGCTCCATCACCCAGTGTGGATTATTGGGGCCCCTGTCCCAGCAGCCATGGCTCCATCACCCAGTGTGGATTATTGGGGCCCCTGTCCCAGCAGCCATGGCTCCATAACCCAGTGTGGATTATTGGGGCCCCTGTCCCAGCAGCCATGGCTCCATCACCCAGTGTGGATTATTGGGGCCCCTGTCCCAGCAGCCATGGCTCCATCACCCAGTGTGGGTTATTGGGGCCCCTGTCCCAGCAGCCATGGCTCCATCACCCAGAGTGGATTATTGGGGCCCCTGTCCCAGCAGCCATGGCTCCATCACCCAGTGTGGATTATTGGGGCCCCTGTCCCAGCAGCCATGGCTCCATCACCCAGTGTGGATTATTGGGGCCCCTGTCCCAGCAGCCATGGCTCCATCACCCAGTGTGGATTATTGGGGCCCCTGTCCTAGCAGCCATTGCTCCATCACCCAGTGTGGATTATTGGGGCCCCTGTCCCAGCAGCCATGGCTCCATCACCCAGTGTGGATTATTGGAGCCCCTGTCCCAGCAGCCATGGCTCCATCACCCAGAGTGGATTATTGGGGCCCCTGTCCCAGCAGCCATGGATCCATCACCCAGAGTGGATTATTGGGGCCCCTGTCCCAGCAGCCATGGCTCCATCACCCAGTGAGGATTATTGGGGCCCCTGTCCCAGCAGCCATGGCTCCATCACCCAGTGTGGATTATTGGGGCCCCTGTCCTAGCAGCCATGGCTCCATCACCCAGTTTGGATTATTGGGGCCCCTGTCCCAGCAGCCATGGCTCCATCACCCATTTTGGATTATTGGGACCCTGTCCCAGCAGCCATGGCTCCATCACCCAGAGTGGATTATTGGGGGCCTCTGTCCAGGGGTCCTAGTTCATGGCTCTGCTAAACAGTGAAGATCTCACGCTCTTCCTGCGGCTTCTGTTTTTCAGATGCTAATGTGGTTTCCGACCACAAAGCCTTTATTCTGCGGCCGCCATCTCTGCTGTCTGCCTCGTCTGCATGAATGGAAGCGATGGCCAACGTGGGCAGTCCTTGATCAACGCTGGATTGTCCCATGCGGCTGATTTACGCTTTGGGAAGCGCATCTTCTCCTGTCAGCCTGTGTCCGGGGGGGGCGTTCTTCCGCTGCCTCCTTTCATTGCTGTGCACATGAGAGTGTAACAAAGCCACAGCTCCTGAAGGAACCTGAATCGTCTCCTCATACAAAGGAGAAGAGTTATAGCCAGACACACAATGGCCGGAGGATGAGACGTGACCACACTGTTCTATCAGATGGAGTGGGACCAATGGTGAGATGTGGACACTGCAGGAGTCGTGGAGGGCGAACAGAGGGCGCAGGACCAGGGCACGACCAGGGCAGGACAGCTCCCCGCATCATGGACCAGACATTGAGATTGGCAGCGGTTATTCAGCTCTTCGCCTAGGCAACCAACCACTATGGCGGTGTAGCAGCAGTGGCAGGACGTGCGCAGCGCATACAAGCTCCTGTCCATTCAGCTTGTAAGGATTCACATATGGGAGGAGATAATCATAATGAGATTATAATTCATGAAGAACAAACGGTGACCGACAAGTGTTTATCACTGTTCACACAGACAGATGAGCTCATGTGCAGGTGTGTACAAGGCTCAACCCCAGAAGTCACCACATGGACTTCAATCAAATGCACAAATCCAGAAAGGACTGTACCAACATATACCGTGCAGAGAATATGGAATTAGCCCGATGAACAGAACCGTTGACTCCCACTGCTCCTGAACTGCAGCCTGGAGCACCATCACCGACACCGGACCGGGTGACCATGTCCGCTCCCACTGCTCCTGAACTGCAGCCTGGAGCACCATCACCCATCACTGACACCGGACCGGGTGACCATGTCCGCTCCCACTGCTCCTGAACTGCAGCCTGTAGCACCATCACCCATCACTGACACCAGACCGGGTGACCATGTCCGCTCCCACTGCTCCTGAACTGCAGCCTGGAGCACCATCACCCATCACTGACACCGGACCGGGTGACCATGTCCGCTCCCACTGCTCCTGAACTGCAGCCTGGAGCACCATCACTGACACCGGACCGGGTGACCATGTCCGCTCCCACTGCTCCTGAACTGCAGCCTGGAGCACCATCACCCATCACTGACACCGGACCGGGTGACCATGTCCGCTCCCACTGCTCCTGAACTGCAGCCTGGAGCACCATCACCCATCACTGACAGCGGACCGGGTGACTATGTCCGCTCCCACTGCTCCTGAACTGCAGCCTGGAGCACCATCACCCATCACTGACACCGGACCGGGTGACCATGTCCGCTCCCACTGCTCCTGAACTGCAGCCTGGAGCACCATCACCCATCACTGACAGCGGACCGGGTGACTATGTCCGCTCCCACTGCTCCTGAACTGCAGCCTGGAGCACCATCACCCATCACTGACACCGGACCGGGTGACCATGTCCGCTCCCACTGCTCCTGAACTGCAGCCTGGAGCACCATCACCCATCACTGACAGCGGACCGGGTGACTATGTCCGCTCCCACTGCTCCTGAACTGCAGCCTGGAGCACCATCACCCATCACTGACACCGGACCGGGTGACCATGTCCGCTCCCACTGCTCCTGAACTGCAGCCTGGAGCACCATCACCCATCACTGACAGCGGACCGGGTGACTATGTCCGCTCCCACTGCTCCTGAACTGCAGCCTGGAGCACCATCACCCATCACTGACACCGGACCGGGTGACCATGTCCGCTCCCACTGCTCCTGAACTGCAGCCTGGAGCACCATCACCCATCACTGACACCGGACCGGGTGACCATGTCCGCTCCCACTGCTCCTGAACTGCAGCCTGGAGCACCATCACCCATCACTGACAGCGGACCGGGTGACTATGTCCGCTCCCACTGCTCCTGAACTGCAGCCTGGAGCACCATCACCCATCACTGACACCGGACCGGGTGACCATGTCCGCTCCCACTGCTGACTAGCAGACCCCTTCGGACCGCTCGTCCAGTGCGCCTTCAGCAGAGAGGACGCAGCGCACCAGGAGGGACACAACTTGTCCTAAGAGTCTATCAGCCCCACAGTTCCGGCCACAGATGCAGCATGGTGACTGATGAGGTTACATATTATGGACTTATAGTTCCCAGTTTTGGGAAGAAGCTAGATCTCTGCTCATCCTGGGCCTCCTTGTTCATTAATAGAATGTATGGTCTGCTGTGAAAATTGAGGACTATGACCACTCACCCTCCCTTTAGTTCATACACTCGAACCTGTGCGAAGACGAAAAAAACGCTTCATAAAACCTGTAACCCGATAGCTAGTTTTCAGCCTTTGCTTTATTGGGGGTGCGGAGATATTGTCCCCGGGACATGACACCGCCCTGGGGGATTTATAGAGTCGGACATTGGCAGCTATGGCTGCAGGAAGTGTGAAGCCGCGCGACGCACACAGATGTCCTCCTCATTCACAGCCGCTCAGCCTGAAATAACCACATTACAAGCTTCCATTACCATCGAGGCGGCCAGGAACACGTCTGCACCCCCACAATGTCCCCAAACCCCTCTCACTGCTGACATCCCAAATCCTGCATGATCTGCACAAGACCATTCATTTACCGCAAATAGCATTCGTGCTCCTGGACTAACGTTATAACCAAAAAACCCCAAAATGGAGGAATGCCTAGCGACAGCTCCAAGGGTTAAGCATAAATCAAAGGAAAAGAAAGAAGCTATGTGCCCTAAAGATATCAAAAGACAAAAGGTTATTGGAACAATAATAAAATTACCATAAAAACAGTTTACAGAAAATGCACAAAAAAAGCCACCTAACGAAGGGAAGTAGGCTAAAGCATGCGATAGAAGCCCAGAGGAAAAGGTCTACATGGTCTGTGGGAAAAAGGACCTCACTCACATGTACATACAGCGGGCTCAATCAGGGGGAAAAAGCACCTAGTGAAACGCGCGTTGGGGTACCGCCACCGTCTGACGTAACGTAGGCAACACTTCTCCTCCATCATTTATTTCAGTTCTCCCAATTGTCACATTTTTTTGGGGGCTGTTTTTTCCCCCAGACTATTTCTGGTTACTACTACTCATTTCAGCCATATTTATTCCAACCTATACTGCTGTGCATTTATATTTTGGGACTTATTTATATCATGGAAGGCCATTATATATAATATTCTTGCTGATTGAGCCCGCTGTATGTACATGTGAGTGAGGTCCTTTTTCCCACAGACCATGTAGACCTTTTCCTCTGGGCTTCTCTCGCATGCTTTAGCCTACTTCCCTTCATTAGGTGGCTTTTTTTGTGCATTGTGTCTCCATTTTCTGTAAACTGTTTTTATGGTAATTTTATTATTGTTCCAATAAAATTTTGACTTTTTATACCTTTATGGCACATAGCTTCTCTCTTTTCCTTTGATTTAGGGCAGCACGGTGGCTCAGTGGTTAGCACTGCAAGGACAATATCTGCAGGAGTTTGTATGTTCTCCCCGTGTTTGCGTGGGTTTCCTCCGGGTTCTCCGGTTTCCTCCCACACTCCAAAGACATACTGATAGGGAATTTAGATTGTGAGCCCCATCAGGGACAGCGATGAAAAAATGTGTACAAACTGTAAAGCGCTGCAGAATATGTTAGCGCTCTATAAAAATAAAGATTAAAAAAATAAAAAATAAAGATTTAAAGTTACAACCAGCCAAGAAGCAGAGATCGGAAGCCGACAAACCCCAGGAACCACTGCCATCAGTTAGTCCATCCACCCCATATAGTCACTGTGTACATACATATTATTACTGATCCTGAGTTACCTGCTGCATTATACCCCAGAGCTGCACTCACTATTCTGCTGGTGCAGTCACTGTGTACATACATTACTGATCCTGAGTTACATCCTGTATTATACTCCAGAGCTGCACTCACTATTCTGCTGGTGCCGTCACTGTGTACATACATTACATTACTGATCCTGAGTTACCTCCTGTATTATACCCCAGAGCTGCGCTCACTATTCTGCTGGTGCAGTCACTGTGTACATACATTACTGATCCTAAGTTACATCCTGTATTATACTCAGAGCTGCACTCACTATTCTGCTGGTGCAGTCACTGTGTACATACATTACTGATCCTGAGTTACATCCTGTATTATACTCAGAGCTGCACTCACTATTCTGCTGGTGCAGTCATTGTGTACATACATTACTGAAACTGAGTAACATCCTGTATTATATTCCAGAGCTGCACTCACTATTCTGCTGGTGCAGTCACTGTGTACATACATTACATTACTGATCCTGAGTTACATCCTGTATTATACCCCAGAGCTGCACTCACTATTCTGCTGGTGTAGTCACTGTGTACATACATTACTGATCCTGAGTTACCTCCTGTATTATACTCCAGAGCTGCACTCACTATTTCTGCTCGTGCAGTCACTGTGTACATACATTACATTACTGATCCTGAGTTACATCCTGTATTATACCCCAGAGCTGCACTCACTATTCTGCTGGTGCAGTCACTGTGTACATACATTACTGATCCTGAGTTACCTCCTGTATTATACTCCAGAGCCGCACTCACTATTCTGCTGGTGCAGTCACTGTGTACATACATTACTGATCCTGAGTTACCTCCTGTATTATACTCCAGTGCTGCACTCACTATTTCTGCTGGTGCAGTCACAGTGTACATACATTACAGATCCTGAGTTACCTCCTGTATTATACTCCAGAGCTGCACTCACTATTTCTGCTCGTGCAGTCACTGTGTACATACATTACATTACTGATCCTGAGTTACATCCTGTATTATACCCCAGAGCTGCACTCACTATTCTGCTGGTGCAGTCACTGTGTACATACATTACTGATCCTGAGTTACCTCCTGTATTATACTCCAGAGCCGCACTCACTATTCTGCTGGTGCAGTCACTGTGTACATACATTACTGATCCTGAGTTACCTCCTGTATTATACTCCAGAGCCGCACTCACTATTCTGCTGGTGCAGTCACTGTGTACATACATTACATTACTGATACTGAGTTACTTCGTGTATTATACTCCAGAGCCGCACTCACTATTCTGCTGGTGCAGTCACTGTGTACATACATTACTGATCCTAAGTTACCTCCTGTATTACACTCCAGAGCTGCACTCACTATTCTGCTGGTGCAGTCACTGTGTACATACATTACATTACTGATCCTGAGTTACCTCCTGTATTATACTCCAGAGCCGCACTCACTATTCTGCTGGTGCAGTCACTGTGTACATACATTACTGATCCTGAGTTACCTCCTGTATTATACTCCAGAGCCGCACTCACTATTCTGCTGGTGCAGTCACTGTGTACATACATTACATTACTGATACTGAGTTACTTCATGTATTATACTCCAGAGCCGCACTCACTATTCTGCTGGTGCAGTCACTGTGTACATACATTACTGATCCTAAGTTACCTCCTGTATTACACTCCAGAGCTGCACTCACTATTCTGCTGGTGCAGTCACTGTGTACATACATTACATTACTGATCCTGAGTTACATCCTGTATTATACTCCAGAGCCGCACTCACTATTCTGCTGGTGCAGTCACTGTGTACATACATTACATTACTGATCCTGAGTTACATCCTGTATAGTGTTGAGCATTCCAATACTGCAAATATCAGGTATCGGCCGATATTCGCTGTATCAGAATTCCGATACAGAGTACCGATATTTTTACAATATCGGATACCGGAATCGGAAGTTCCCATAATGCAATGAGCCAGTGTTGTGGCTGTGATTTGCTGCTGAAATGATGTCATCATGATGCGCGGTCTGTGCGCATCATGATGCGCGGTTTTGCGGGCCTGCCGGGGCTCTGTGCGGGCCTGCCGGCGGTCTGCGCCGGCTGTCGGTGGTCTGTGCCGGCTGCCGGGGGTCTGTACGGGCCTGCAGGCATCATCCGATGGGACTGCAAGTACCATCGGGCTATGCCTGCCACAATGACAGTGATTGACACATTAGCCAATGATGGGACAGTAGTAGTCCCATCATCTGGCTAATGTGTTGAATGTAAAAAAAAAAAACCATACATACTACATACATACTACATTCATACATACTATAAACATACTACATATATACCTCATTCATACTACATACTTACTACATACATACAACATGCTACATACATACAACATACATACTACATACATACTACATACAATACATTAATACAATACATACATAGACATACAGTACATACTCAACATCACTTGTCACTTTGATCCCCGAAGCCAGTGACATCTCACTGTAAAAAATATTAAAATAACAAACAAGCAATACACTCCCTGATCCGCAGAAATCCACGAGTGTCCCATGGCGATCTCCTGCACTTGCTGATTACTGTTATGTTTTTTACTGCAGAGTTTTTTTTTTGCAAATTTGTCATTTTGTGTTCTCTTGTTGTGTTTCAGCCATTGGGTGGTGTGAGCAGTGTCTTACCGACTTGTTCACACTTGTGCATCTCACATATGTTTTTAATCCGTTTTTTCCATGCTCAGCATGGTTTGGGAGACCCCACCCCTCTACTGTGTGACATACACATAAATGAGCTGTCTTACACCACAAGCCCATATTCTAGGAGGCACCTGTCTGTATCCTATTCATTTAGACACTGTTCACATGTTCAGGTTTTAAATACATTAGATAGGGACTGCTTCGTGAAGGGTTACCGTGACGTGGTGAAGCGGCTTGGTATACATTTTTTGCAAAAAACGTATCGACTAAATACCCTGTATTTGTTATACAGCACTTGCTGATCACTGTCATGTTTTTTACTGCAGAGTATTTTTGCAAATTTGTTCTTTTGTGTTCTCTTGTTGTGATTCATACAACATACATACATACTACATACATACTACATATATACTACATTCATACAACATACATACTACATACATACAATATGCTACATATATACAACATACATACTACATACTACATACATACATACTACATACAGTACATTCATACAATACATACATACAGACATACAGTACATATAACAGAGTACATACTCACCAACACTTGTCACTTTGATCCCCAAAGCCAGTGTCATCTCACTGTAAAAAATATTAAAATAACTTAACAAGCAATATACTCCCTGATCCGCAGAAATCCACGAGTGTCCCACGCCGATCTCTTGCACTGCATCACTGAGAGGTTACTATAGTTCACTGGTTTCACTTTATGGCAAAAGCTGCGTGGGAACTTTCTCACACAACAATGCCAAAAGTGAGACTAGGGACTATTTTTTTACAGTGGCGGAGGAATACAGTGCGGAAGGATACCTACCTCCCGTCATTGTATTCCTGGAACCCCTAGAGAGCGGTGGCATCAGCTGATGCTCCTGTTCTCCATGGGAGATCGTTGTGGGACACTCGTGGATTTCTGCGGATCAGGGAGTATATCGGTTGTTTGTTATTTTAATATTTTTTAAACATGACACTGGCTTCGGGGATCAAAGTGAAAAGTGATGGTGAGTATGTACTCTATGTTATATGTACTGTATGTCTATATGTATGTATTGTATAAATGTATGAATGTATTGTATGTAGTATGTATGTAGTATGTACTATGTATGTTGTATGAATGTAGTATATATGAAGTATGTATGCAGTATGTAGTATGTATGTATGTTGTATGAATGTAGTATATATGTAGTATGTATGTTGTATGAATGTAGTATATATGTAGAATGTATGTAGTATGTATGTTGTATGAATGTAGTATATATGTAGTATGTATGTAGTATGCATGTTTTTTGTTTTTTTTTTACATTCAACACATTAGCCGGATGATGGGACTACTACTGTCCCATCATTGGCAAATGTGTCAATCACAGTCATTGTAGCAAGCATAGCCCGATGGGACTTGTAGTCACATCGGACGATGCCCGCACAGACCCCCGGCAGGCCCATACAGACCCCCGGCAAGCCCGTACAGACCCCCGGCAAGCCCGCACAGACCACCGGCAGGCCCGCACAGACCCCCGGCAGACCCGTACAGATGCCCGGCAGCCCGCACAGAGCCTCGGCAGGCCCGCACAGAGCCCTGGCAGACCCGTACAGACCCCCGGCAGCCCGCACAGACCCCCGAGAGGCCCACACAGACCCCGCCCGCACACACAGACAAGAACAGTGTCCGCCCACACTCTTCCACCTTCCGAACTGGATGTGCAAGTAAAGAAAGGGTTTTTTTTAATTCCGATATTTCTGTCCCATTGACTTGCATGGGACTTCCGGTATCGGAATCTGCGATACCCGATACTTTTTGGGTATCGGTCCGATCCAATCCGATCCGATATTTCTCAATATCGGAAAGTATCGTTCAACACTAATCCTGTATTATACTCCAGAGCTGCACTCACTATTCTGCTGGTGCAGTCACTGTGTACATACATTACATTACTGATCCTGAGTTACATCCTGTATTATACCCCAGAGCTGCACTCACTATTCTGCTGGTGCAGTCACTGTGTACATACATTACTGATCCTGAGTTACCTCCTGTATTATACTCCAGAGCCGCACTCACTATTCTGCTGGTGCAGTCACTGTGTACATACATTACTGATCCTGAGTTACCTCCTGTATTATACTCCAGAGCTGCACTCACTATTTCTGCTGGTGCAGTCACAGTGTACATACATTACAGATCCTGAGTTACCTCCTGTATTATACTCCAGAGCTGCACTCACTATTCTGCTTGTGCAGTCACTGTGTACGTTACATTACGGATCCTGAGTTACATCCTGTATTATACTCCAGAGCTGCACTCACTATTCTGCTGGTGCAGTCACTGTGTATATTACATTATAGATCCTGAGTTATATCCTGTATTATACCCCAGAGCTGCACTCACTATTCTGCTGGTGCAGTCACTGTGTACATACATTACATTACTGATCCTGAGTTACATCCTGTATTATACCCCAGAGCTGCACTCACTATTCTGCTGGTGCAGTCACTGTATACATACATTACATTACTGATCCTGAGTTACATCCTGTATTATACTCCAGAGCTGCACTCACTATTCTGCTGGTGCAGTCACTGTATACATACATTATATTACTGATTCTGAGTTACATCCTGTATTATACTCCAGAGCTGCACTCACTATTCTGCTGGTGCAGTCACTGTGTACATTACATTACGGATCCTGAGTTATATCCTGTATTATACCCCAGAGCTGCACTCACTATTCTGCTGGTGCAGTCACTGTGTACATACATTACATTACTGATCCTGAGTTACATCCTGTATTATACTCCAGAGCTGCACTCACTATTCTGCTTGTGCAGTCACTGTGTACGTTACATTACGGATCCTGAGTTACCTCCTGTATTATACACCAGAGCTGCACTCACTATTCTGCTGGTGCAGTCACTGTGTACATACATTACATTACTGATCCTGAGTTACCTCCTGTATTATACCCCAGAGCTGCACTCACTATTCTGCTGGTGCAGTCACTGTGTACATACATTACATTACTGATCCTGAGTTACCTCCTGTATTATACACCAGAGCTGCACTCACTATTCTGCTGGTGCAGTCACTGTGTACATTACATTACAGATCCTGAGTTATATCCTGTATTATACTCCAGAGCTGCACTCACTATTCTGCTGGTGCAGTCACTGTGTTCATACATGACATTAATGATCCTGAGTTACCTCCTGTATTATACCCCAGAGCTGCACTCACTATTCTGCTGGTGCAGTCACTGTATACATACATTACATTACTGATCCTGAGTTACATCCTGTATTATACTCCAGAGCTGCACTCACTATTCTGCTGGTGCAGTCACTGTATACATACATTATATTACTGATTCTGAGTTACATCCTGTATTATACTCCAGAGCTGCACTCACTATTCTGCTGGTGCAGTCACTGTGTACATTACATTACGGATCCTGAGTTATATCCTGTATTATACCCCAGAGCTGCACTCACTATTCTGCTGGTGCAGTCACTGTGTACATACATTACATTACTGATCCTGAGTTACATCCTGTATTATACTCCAGAGCTGCACTCACTATTCTGCTTGTGCAGTCACTGTGTACGTTACATTACGGATCCTGAGTTACCTCCTGTATTATACACCAGAGCTGCACTCACTATTCTGCTGGTGCAGTCACTGTGTACATACATTACATTACTGATCCTGAGTTACCTCCTGTATTATACCCCAGAGCTGCACTCACTATTCTGCTGGTGCAGTCACTGTGTACATACATTACATTACTGATCCTGAGTTACCTCCTGTATTATACACCAGAGCTGCACTCACTATTCTGCTGGTGCAGTCACTGTGTACATTACATTACAGATCCTGAGTTATATCCTGTATTATACTCCAGAGCTGCACTCACTATTCTGCTGGTGCAGTCACTGTGTTCATACATGACATTAATGATCCTGAGTTACCTCCTGTATTATACCCCAGAGCTGCACTCACTATTCTGCTGGTGCAGTCACTGTGTACATACATTACATTACTGATCCTGAGTTACATCCTGTATTATACGCCAGAGCTGCACTCACTATTGTGCTGGTGCAGTCACTGTGTACATACATTACATTACTGATCCTGAGTTACATCCTGTATTATACTCAAGAGCTGCACTCACTATTCTGCTGGTGCAGTCACTGTGTACATACATTACTGATCCTGAGTTACATCCTGTATTATACTCCAGAGCTGCACTCACTATTGTGCTGGTGCAGTCACTGTATACATACATTACATTACTGATCCTGAGTTACATCCTGTATTATACTCCAGAGCTGCACTCACTATTCTGCTGGTGCAGTCACTGTGTACATACATTACATTACAGATCCTGAGTTACATCCTGTATTATACTCCAGAGCTGCACTCACTATTCTGCTGGTGCAGTCACTGTGTACATTACATTACGGATCCTGAGTTATATCCTGTATTATACCCCAGAGCTGCACTCACTATTCTGCTGGTGCAGTCACTGTGTACATACATTACATTACTGATCCTGAGTTACATCCTGTATTATACTCCAGAGCTGCACTCACTATTCTGCTTGTGCAGTCACTGTGTACGTTACATTACGGATCCTGAGTTACCTCCTGTATTATACACCAGAGCTGCACTCACTATTCTGCTGGTGCAGTCACTGTGTACATACATTACATTACTGATCCTGAGTTACCTCCTGTATTATACCCCAGAGCTGCACTCACTATTCTGCTGGTGCAGTCACTGTGTACATACATTACATTACTGATCCTGAGTTACCTCCTGTATTATACACCAGAGCTGCACTCACTATTCTGCTGGTGCAGTCACTGTGTACATTACATTACAGATCCTGAGTTATATCCTGTATTATACTCCAGAGCTGCACTCACTATTCTGCTGGTGCAGTCACTGTGTTCATACATGACATTAATGATCCTGAGTTACCTCCTGTATTATACCCCAGAGCTGCACTCACTATTCTGCTGGTGCAGTCACTGTGTACATACATTACATTACTGATCCTGAGTTACATCCTGTATTATACGCCAGAGCTGCACTCACTATTGTGCTGGTGCAGTCACTGTGTACATACATTACATTACTGATCCTGAGTTACATCCTGTATTATACTCAAGAGCTGCACTCACTATTCTGCTGGTGCAGTCACTGTGTACATACATTACTGATCCTGAGTTACATCCTGTATTATACTCCAGAGCTGCACTCACTATTGTGCTGGTGCAGTCACTGTATACATACATTACATTACTGATCCTGAGTTACATCCTGTATTATACTCCAGAGCTGCACTCACTATTCTGCTGGTGCAGTCACTGTGTACATACATTACATTACAGATCCTGAGTTACATCCTGTATTATACTCCAGAGCTGTACTCACTATTCTGCTGGTGCAGTCACTGTGTACATACATTACTGATCCTGAGTTACCTCCTGTATTATACCCCAGAGCTGCACTCACTATTCTGCTGGTGCAGTCACTGTGTACATACATTACATTACTGATCCTGAGTTACATCCTGTATTATACTCCAGAGCTGCACTCACTATTCTGCTGGTGCAGTCACTGTGTACATACATTACATTACTGATCCTGAGTTACATCCTGTATTATACTCCAGAGCTGCACTCACTATTCTGCTGGTGCAGTCACTGTGTACACACATTACTGATCCTGAGTTACATCCTGTATTATACTCCAGAGCTGCACTCACTATTCTGCTGGTGCAGTCACTGTGTACATACATTACATTACAGATCCTGAGTTACCTCCTGTATTATACTCCAGAGCTGCACTCACTATTCTGCTGGTGCAGTCACTGTGTACACACATTACTGATCCTGAGTTACATCCTGTATTATACTCCAGAGCTACACTCACTGTTCTGCTGGTGCAGTCACTGTGTACATACATTACTGATCCAGAGTTACATCCTGTATTATACTCCAGAGCTGCACTCACTATTCTGCTGGTGCAGTCACTGTGTACATACATTACTGATCCTGAGTTACATCCTGTATTATACTCCAGAGCTGCACTCACTATTCTGCTGGTGCAGTCACTGTGTACATACATTGCTGATCCAGAGTTACATCCTGTATTATACTCCAGAGCTGCACTCACTATTCTGCTGGTGCAGTCACTGTGTACATACATTACTGATCCTGAGTTACCTCCTGTATTATACTCCAGAGATGCACTCACTATTCTGCTGGTGCAGTCACTGTGTACATACATTACTGATCCTGAGTTACATCCTGTATTATACTCCAGAGCTGTACTCACTATTCTGCTGGTGCAGTCACTGTGTACATCCAGACTGCGTAGACCCGTGTGTCTTAAACTGTGCCTTCCCCACTCCCGCAAATCCCCGCAATGAAACACAGATAGGCCTAGGTGGGCTGAAACAGGTCGGTCACAGTTTATTAATTACATAGGCAGAGAAAGGCAATTACACTTCGTAACGTCTCATCGCCGTAGGCCCTGTCCCCTACCGACATGTGAGCCGGCCGACGAGCGGTCACAAACCTGCCTTACTCTACGACTTCCGTCACAGAGGATCATGTGTATGACCTACACAGGACTCCGACACCCCCCCCACACACAAAAGCTTCCAAGGGTCAGCCGGAGGTGAAAAGAGAGGGGGCTGACCCTTGGATCCTGGATTTAACCCTTGCAGGTGTGGCCGGTGCCCTTTCCCCCTTAACCCCATTGGTCATTTGGGCATCCCACTTAATGCATCACCTGGGGGAGTGGAAGGAGGGGGGAATTGGCATTAAACTATGTTCCCTTTGGTTTTAATTCTAAGGCTATGTGCACACGTTGCGGATTCTGCTGCATTTCTGCAGCGTTTTTCACCCTGCGGAAACGCAGCAGTTCCGCAGACACGATACAGTACCATGTTAGCCTATGGCATTTCAAATCTGCTGTGCTCACGCTGCGGTTCTTTCCGCGCGGTTTTGCTGCAGTTTACAAACCGCAGCATGTTAATTGTGCGGTTTCCGCAGCGGTTTCACACCTTTAACGTAGTAGAGGTGTGAAACCGCAGGCTAATCCGCAGGTCACTTTACCTGCGGTTTTACCCGCGGATCCGCGCGGAAAAACCCGCAGGTGAATCCGCAGTGTGTGCATAGAGCCTAAGGGGATCCACAGTCAGGCACCTTCCTGACTTAAAGGGGTTTTACACATAGCACTGATTTTGTGACGCAGCAGCGATATTGCTAGCGATATCGCTACATGTGATACTTACCTCCGACCGGCTCCCCCGCTGTCTGTCGCTGATCGCGCGAGATCAGCCGTGTCCATTTCTCGTCAGCGGCTTCCTGCTGGCGCCGACGAGCGACGTGTGGACGCGGGCGGAGGACGTCAACATCGCTGCGTGTGACAGGTAAGTAACGACCGCTGCTGCGTCACTGTGAGATCTGCCTGTTTGGCAGCTCACTAGCGACCATTTAGCAATGCACCAGCGATCCTGACCGGGTCATATCGTGGTCGGGATCGCTGCTGCATCACTAATTGTAAAGGGGCCTTTAGTACTGTGCCTACCATTACATTACTGATCCTTTACTGATTAGCCTGTTATAACACTCCAGTACGGACATAACCCCCAGACATTACATCATATGTGACTGATATCAGCACCTGTTATCAGGGCTGTGGAGTTGGAGCCCATTTTGGTGTAGTCAGAGTAAAATGGACCAACTCGGACTCCTAAAATATATAATAAATTGGATACAGTAGTTCAATGCAGTTTGTGGGGAATATTTTTTTTCTTAATAATTTGTCCTATAAATGTCTGTCCTATTCCTGATCTCAGGTGTAGACTTTTAGCGGAGATGAATCTGTGCTGCAGTTTATATTCATGATAAGTAGTGAAGCTCCTCCTCTACAGATAAGGTGAAAAATAACAAACACACAGGGAAGGAATGCCTGCATTCATCTCAGAACTTCTGGAGTGAACAGGAAAGCAGGGTCAAGGAAGGTAAGTACTTCTTAAAGCATATCTAAACTTTCAATAAACTTTGCATAAATCAATAGTCCAGCATATGTTGTCTCTGTATGCTTGACGCTTTAGTTTGTTTTCCCTCTTAGCTCATGTTTGGAGAAATTACATGGTCTGATGACTTAGATACACTATATTATTATTATTATGCACTTATATTGCGCCATTTATTCCATGGTGCTTTACATATGAAAAGGGGAAATATAGACAAGTATAATAAACATGTGTAAGACAAGGGACACACATATAGAAAACAGTTTTTCCCTTTATATTCTAACATCTCAAATTCGGAAATACAATAACAGGATCGATGAGGACATATATATTTGTGTGTGTGTGCGTTCTGAAATATGATTAAGACAAACATGCTAACTCCCTCCACCCCTCTTCATAGACTGAAGAAATATGATGTGAAGCATTTAGTGAGCTGTACCCTGAGACAAGTCTGACATTGAAAGTTCAGAGAAAAACTATCTAACAACATATTTTACAAACTTTATACTCATCATCTGTCCTATTGATTTGTGCAAAGATTGTTTTATTTCTATCCTAAATTATACAGTGCATGATTCCCTATTCTTGCAAGAATTACAATATACCTTGTTTTTTTACAGGACAAAATTTTGAGAGCGAATTTACAGAATTACAAAATGTCTAAGCATCTTATGACGTCAGCTGTATTTGAGTATTTCACAGTGACTCAAGATAAAAAAAAACATTTTGGGTGTCAGTGTATCAGTGACATAGATAAAAACAAATGCTCTGATCCCAAAATCAGTGCATACTCAGGCAGTGGTAAATATGCTCCTTCAAGAGCTTCCAATTTAAAAAGACATTTACAACGCTGCCACCCAGAAGTTTACAAAGCTGTGATTGAAATAGATCACAGCAGCACCAAGAAACCAGAGACCAGCACTTCCCGCCAGGCAAAGGAGGAGGAAAGAGCATCTCAAACATCAGTTACAAGATATTTTGTAAATGACAAAGTTACTGTAACAATGACAGCAGGTGTGTTTAAAAACTTGGTGTTTCTCTGGAAAGAGAAAGTATTAGAAAATTAGTGATTGAAGAAGCCCTTAATCAAAAGGAAGATCTTAAAAAGACTCTCAAGAGACGCTTTGCGTTTCTTAAAATGTGATGTGGTGCAGGCATCCAGAGTGAACTATTTTGCTATCAGTGTTCGATATGTTTGTGAAAACAAAAATAAGACGCTGATAGTAAAAGATACTAAAGCTCATCACAGCAGCCAGTTTCTCCAGACCTTAGTGGAAAAAGTTCTGCAAGATTGTGAACTCAAAAAAGAACAGGTTTTTGCTATTGTAACTGATAATGCTTCAAACATAAGTACAATTACACTGATGAATGAGAATAATGAAGGTGAACAGCAGCTAGAAGAACATTTCACATTCAGTATGTTGGTGATGGAAGGCCACAGTCCTGTTCCCATAATGGAGGAACAAACAGATATTACTACAGAAGAACAGCAAAATGATTCTTTACAGTTAGATGATCTTGCTGAAGCTGCTTCACACCTCTTTCCTATTCATCACATGCGCTGTGTTGTGCACGCGCTGCAGCTGGCATTAAGAGATACTCTGCTAAACCGAGTTCCAGCATGTCCCTCTTGCAACGTGAGGAAATTAGCAATTGCTGCCAGAACGCCTAAAATTGATTCCATCTTGAAGAGACGTGCTGGAAAAGGGGCAATGGCAGCACCTATTTAATGAGTGAGCGATTGCTTGAGCTGAAACCCTCCCTTGTAGATATGGCCGACACCTCAGGTAATACTACATGAAGGTATGATTCTATGGTCAATGGGCACAGGTGGCTGAATTGAAGGAATTGCCTCATCACCCATTTACAGTGACTTAAAAGTTACAAGCTGAGGATTTAACTCCTGGCTTTTTTTTTATAAAGGATTGGAAGAACTTGTTGTTTTGCCTGTCCCAAAGAGGAGGTTTAATCGCAGATGGCATTGCTGCTTCAATGAAACAGAGATAGACACAGTTATGAGAAAATAAATTTTTTCTGGCAGCTGTTTATGTGGACACGAGTCATCGGATATTGCTGGATGATCAACAGCTTACTAAAGGAAAAGAAGCTCTGAGTGAGGTAGCAGTTAGGATGAGTGGCCTACAGGACGGCCAAGAGCAGGAGGACTCGGGTCCTGACAGCGCTACTGCTGCCGTTCCTTCATCCTCATCAGATTAGGAGTTTGATTTCAACAAGAATTTGGACGACATGGAGCAGGCAAAGCGTTGCCACATGGAAAAAGATTCTAGTCCCCTAGAAAACAGATTGACCAGATTTCAGCAACATTTTTCACTTGCTCTCAAAGAAGTAGAAGAGATCAATCGTTCATCAGAACTGACTGTGCACGAGGCAATTCCTTTACACCCGGAAATCGTTAGAGATGTTCCCATGTGGTTACGGCTTTGCCTCCAACCCAAATTAGTGTAGAGAGGTTGTTCTCTGGCCTTAAAATAATTAGGTCAGATGTGAGGTCATCTATGAGGGAGGATCTGATGGAGGCGATGCTATTTCTCAGAAGAAATTCATAGACTGCACAAATGTTATTCAGTACGTTTTGATTGAAAACTGCTTTTTCCCCACTTACTGCAGAGTGTATAATAAATTGTAAATATTCAAAAGTTCTTTTGTTCTAAAGTTGTATTCCAATAATTATATTTTATGTTCTATCTAGATGGCTTGGTTATTGTATCATAATAATGATTAAAAGCCTGATGTTACCATTTTACTACAGTAAATGTATTACTTAAACATGAGCCACGTATGAGGGAGTCGGAGTCTCAGACTCAAAGTCATGGAAATTGAGGAGTCGAAGCTGGAGATTTGGCTTACCAACTCCAGAGCCCTGCCTCTTATAACGCTCCAGTACTGATATAACCTCCAGACATTACACCATATGTGACTGATATCTGCCCCTCTTATAACGCTCCAGAACTGATATAACCTCCAGACATTACACCATATGTGACTGATATCAGCCCCTCTTATAACACTCCAGTACTGATATAACCTCCAGACATTACACCATATGTGACTGATATCAGCCCCTCTTATAACGCTCCAGAACTGATATAACCTCCAGACATTACACCATATGTGACTGATATCAGCCCCTCTTATAACGCTCCAGTACTGATATAACCTCCAGACATTACACCATATGTGACTGATATCTGCCCCTCTTATAACGCTCCAGAACTGATATAACCCCCAGACATTACATCATGTGTGACTGATATCAGCCCCTCTTATAACGCTCCTGTACTGATATAACCTCCAGACATTACACCATATGTGACTGATATCTGCCCCTCTTATAACGCTCCTGTACTGATATAACCCCCAGACATTACACCATATGTGACTGGTATCAGCCCCTCTAATAACGCTCCAGTACTGATATAACCCCCAGACATTACACCATATGAGACTGATATCAGCCTCTCTTATAATGCTCCAGTACTGATATAACCTCCAGACATTACATCATATGTGACTGATATCAGCCCCTCTTATAACTCTCCAGTACTGATATAACCCCCAGACATTACACCATATGTGACTGATATCAGCCCCTCTTATAACGCTCCAGTACTGATATAACCTCCAGACATTACACCATATGTGACTGATATCAGCCCCTCTTATAACTCTCCAGTACTGATATAACCTCCAGACATTACACCATATGTGACTGATATCAGCCCCTCTTATAACCCTCCAGTACTGATATAACCCCCAGACATTACACCATATGTGACTGATATCAGCCCCTCTTATAACTCTCCAGTACTGATATAACCCCCAGACATTACACCATATGTGACTGATATCAGCCTCTCTTAAAACGCTCCAGTACTGATATAACCCCCAGACATTACACCATATGTGACTGATATCAGCCCCTCTTATAACCCTCCAGTACTGATATAACCCCCAGACATTACACCATATGTGACTGATATCAGCCCCTCTTATAACTCTCCAGTACTGATATAACCTCCAGACATTACACCATATGTGACTGATATCAGCCCCTCTTATAACTCTCCAGTACTGATATAACCCCCAGACATTACACCATATGTGACTGATATCAGCCCCTCTTATAACTCTCCAGTACTGATATAACCTCCAGACATTACACCATATGTGACTGATATCAGCCCCTCTTATAACTCTCCAGTACTGATATAACCCCCAGACATTACACCATATGTGACTGATATCAGCCCCTCTTATAACCCTCCAGTACTGATATAACCCCCAGACATTACACCATATGTGACTGATATCAGCCCCTCTTATAACTCTCCAGTACTGATATAACCTCCAGACATTACACCATATGTGACTGATATCAGCCCCTCTTATAACTCTCCAGTACTGATATAACCCCCAGACATTACACCATATGTGACTGATATCAGCCCCTCTTATAACGCTCCAGTACTGATATAACCTCCAGACATTACACCATATGTGACTGATATCAGCCCCTCTTATAACCCTCCAGTACTGATATAACCCCCAGACATTACACCATATGTGACTGATATCAGCCCCTCTTATAACCCTCCAGTACTGATATAACCCCCAGACATTACACCATATGTGACTGATATCAGCCCCTCTTATAACTCTCCAGTACTGATATAACCTCCAGACATTACACCATATGTGACTGATATCAGCCCCTCTTATAACTCTCCAGTACTGATATAACCCCCAGACATTACACCATATGTGACTGATATCAGCCCCTCTTATAACTCTCCAGTACTGATATAACCCCCAGACATTACACCATATGTGACTGATATCAGCCCCTCTTATAACGCTCCAGTACTGATATAACCTCCAGACATTACACCATATGTGACTGATATCAGCCCCTCTTATAACTCTCCAGTACTGATATAACCTCCAGACATTACACCATATGTGACTGATATCAGCCCCTCTTATAACCCTCCAGTACTGATATAACCCCCAGACATTACACCATATGTGACTGATATCAGCCCCTCTTATAACTCTCCAGTACTGATATAACCCCCAGACATTACACCATATGTGACTGATATCTGCCCCTCTTATAACACTCCAGTACTGATATAAACCCCAGACATTACACCATATGTGACTGATATCAGCCTCTCTTAAAACGCTCCAGTACTGATATAACCCCCAGACATTACACCATATGTGACTGATATCAGCCCCTCTTATAACGCTCCAGTACTGATATAACCCCCAGACATTACACCATATGTGACTGATATCAGCACCTCTTATAAGGCTCCAGTACTGATTTAACCTCCAGACATTACACCATATGTGACTGATATCAGCCTCTCTTAAAACGCTCCAGTACTGATATAACCCCCAGACATTACACCATATGTGACTGATATCAGCCCCTCTTATAACGCTCCAGTACTGATATAACCCCCAGACATTACACCATATGTGACTGATATCAGCACCTCTTATAAGGCTCCAGTACTGATATAACCCCCAGACATTACACCATATGTGACTGATATCTGCCCCTCTTATAACACTCCAGTACTGATATAAACCCCAGACATTACACCATATGTGACTGATATCAGCCTCTCTTAAAACGCTCCAGTACTGATATAACCCCCAGACATTACACCATATGTGACTGATATCAGCACCTCTTATAAGGCTCCAGTACTGATTTAACCTCCAGACATTACACCATATGTGACTGATATCAGCCTCTCTTAAAACGCTCCAGTACTGATATAACCCCCAGACATTACACCATATGTGACTGATATCAGCCCCTCTTATAACCCTCCAGTACTGATATAACCCCCAGACATTACACCATATGTGACTGATATCTGCCCCTCTTATAACACTCCAGTACTGATATAAACCCCAGACATTACACCATATGTGACTGATATCAGCCTCTCTTAAAACGCTCCAGTACTGATATAACCCCCAGACATTACACCATATGTGACTGATATCAGCCCCTCTTATAACGCTCCAGTACTGATATAAACCCCAGACATTACACCATATGTGACTGATATCAGCCCCTCTTATAACGCTCCAGTACTGATATAACCCCCAGACATTACACCATATGTGACTGATATCTGCCCCTCTTATAACACTCCAGTACTGATATAAACCCCAGACATTACACCATATGTGACTGATATCAGCCCCTCTTATAACCCTCCAGTACTGATATAACCCCCAGACATTACACCATATGTGACTGATATCTGCCCCTCTTATAACACTCCAGTACTGATATAAACCCCAGACATTACACCATATGTGACTGATATCAGCCTCTCTTAAAACGCTCCAGTACTGATATAACCCCCAGACATTACACCATATGTGACTGATATCAGCCCCTCTTATAACGCTCCAGTACTGATATAACCCCCAGACATTACACCATATGTGACTGATATCAGCCCCTCTTATAACGCTCCAGTACTGATATAACCCCCAGACATTACACCATATGTGACTGATATCTGCCCCTCTTATAACACTCCAGTACTGATATAAACCCCAGACATTACACCATATGTGACTGATATCAGCCTCTCTTAAAACGCTCCAGTACTGATATAACCCCCAGACATTACACCATATGTGACTGATATCAGCCTCTCTTAAAACGCTCCAGTACTGATATAACCCCCAGACATTACACCATATGTGATTGATAACAGCCCCTCTAATAACGCTCCAGTACTGATATAACCTCCAGACATTACATCATATGTGACTGATATCAGCCCGTCTTATAACGCTCCAGTACTGATATAACCCCCAGACATTACACCATATGTGACTGATATCAGCCCCTCTTATAACCCTCCAGTACTGATATAACCTCCAGACATTACACCATATGTGACTGATATCAGCCCCTCTTATAACGCTCCAGTACTGATATAACCCCCAGACATTACACCATATGTGACTGATATCAGCCCCTCTTATAACGCTCCAGTACTGATATAACCCCCAGACATTACACCATATGTGACTGATATCAGCCTCTCTTATAACGCTCCAGTACTGATATAACCCCCAGACATTACACCATATGTGATTGATAACAGCCCCTCTAATAACGCTCCAGTACTGATATAACCTCCAGACATTACATCATATGTGACTGATATCAGCCCCTCTTATAACGCTCCAGTACTGATATAACCCCCAGACATTACACCATATGTGACTGATATCAGCCCCTCTTATAACCCTCCAGTACTGATATAACCCCCAGACATTACACCATATGTGACTGATATCAGCCCCTCTTATAACGCTCCAGTACTGATATAACCCCCAGACATTACACCATATGTGACTGATATCAGCCTCTCTTATAACGCTCCAGTACTGATATAACCCCCAGACATTACACCATATGTGATTGATAACAGCCCCTCTAATAACGCTCCAGTACTGATATAACCTCCAGACATTACATCATATGTGACTGATATCAGCCCCTCTTATAACGCTCCAGTATTGATATAACCCCCAGACATTACACCATATGTGACTGATATCAGCCCCTCTTATAACCCTCCAGTACTGATATAACCTCCAGACATTACACCATATGTGACTGATATCAGCCCCTCTTATAACGCTCCAGTACTGATATAACCCCCAGACATTACACCATATGTGACTGATATCAGCCCCTCTTATAACGCTCCAGTACTGATATAACCCCCAGACATTACACCATATGTGACTGATATCAGCCCCTCTTATAACGCTCCAGTACTGATATAACCCCCAGACATTACACCATATGTGACTGATATCAGCCTCTCTTATAACGCTCCAGTACTGATATAACTCCAGACATTACACCATATGTGACTGATATCAGCCCCTCTTATAACGCTCCAGTACTGATATAACCTCCAGACATTACACCATATGTGACTGATATCAGCTCCTCTTATAACGCTCCAGTACTGATATAACCCCCAGACATTACACCATATGTGACTGATATCAGCCCCTCTTATAACCCTCCAGTACTGATATAACCTCCAGACATTACATCATATGTGACTGATATCAGCCCCTCTTATAACGCTCCAGTACTGATATAACCCCCAGACATTACACCATATGTGACTGATATCAGCCCCTCTTATAACGCTCCAGTACTGATATAACCCCCAGACATTACACCATATGTGACTGATATCAGCTCCTCTTATAACGCTCCAGTACTGATATAACCCCCAGACATTACACCATATGTGACTGATATCAGCCCCTCTTATAACCCTCCAGTACTGATATAACCTCCAGACATTACATCATATGTGACTGATATCAGCCCCTCTTATAACGCTCCAGTACTGATATAACCCCCAGACATTACACCATATGTGACTGATATCAGCCCCTCTTATAACGCTCCAGTACTGATATAACCTCCAGACATTACATCATATGTGACTGATATCAGCCCCTCTTATAACGCTCCAGTACTGATATAACCCCCAGACATTACACCATATGTGACTGATATCAGCTCCTCTTATAACGCTCCAGTACTGATATAACCCCCAGACATTACACCATATGTGACTGATATCAGCCCCTCTTATAACCCTCCAGTACTGATATAACCTCCAGACATTACACCATATGTGACTGATATCAGCCCCTCTTATAACGCTCCAGTACTGATATAACCCCCAGACATTACACCATATGTGACTGATATCAGCCACTCTTATAACCCTCCACTACTGATATAACCCCCAGACATTACACCATATGTGACTGATATCAGCTCCTCTTATAACGCTCCAGTACTGATATAACCCCCAGACATTACACCATATGTGACTGATATCAGCCCCTCTTATAACGCTCCAGTACTGATATAACCCCCCAGACATTACACCATATGTGACTGATATCAGCCTCTCTTATAACGCTCCAGTACTGATATAACCCCCAGACATTACATCATATGTGACTGATATCAGCCCCTCTTATAACCCTCCAGGACTGATATAACCTCCAGACATTACACCATATGTGACTGATATAAGCCCCTCTTATAACGCTCCAGTACTGATATAACCCCCAGACATTACACCATATGTGACTGATATCAGCCCCTCTTATAACCCTCCAGTACTGATATAACCTCCAGACATTACACCATATGTGACTGATATCAGCCCCTCTTATAACGCTCCAGTACTGATATAACCTCCAGACATTACACCATATGTGACTGATATCAGCCCCTCTTATAACCCTCCAGTACTGATATAACCTCCAGACATTACACCATATGTGACTGATATCAGCCCCTCTTATAACGCTCCAGTACTGATATAACCTCCAGACATTACACCATATGTTACAGAACCACTCAGCACCCAGAATAAGTTGTGCAGTTATATGTATATTTAATAGGTTCCATGTGAGATGCATGTCCCTAATGTATCAGCAGTGTTCCCCCTCCCCCCACCTTTGTAATTCCCACAGAAAACATCTGCAGACTCCGGCCACCTGCGGCTTTTGTAATGCATGTCTGGCCTGACGCTTGTCTATTGGCCGGCCCTCTGTATCTGTGTGATATATTCTGTGTCCTGTGAGTAGTGTTGTCAGACTGGAAATACATGGAGAAGCAGTGATCTTTTATATGCGCCCATGCACTCAGAGGAATTCCAGCCAGCGTCCTTCATTCAGACTCCAGCCAACGCAGAGCGGACCTCCGAAAACACGGGGTGGTACTGAAAGAGGTACCCCAGCTTGGAAGACCCCGTTACACTGGTCGCAGCAGCGGGATATGATACCCCTTCTACAGGAGGAAAGGAATGAATGGAAAATAACTACCAGAAGTTAAAGAGGACTACATTAAAAGATCTGGTGGATGTCCGAGGGTTGATCGCCAGCAACAAAACAAAAGCGGATTTGATAGCAGCCATCATGGAACACGCCAGTGCAGCGCCCCCCAATGTGAATGTGGAGGAGACCGAATTCCAGAGGGAGATAAAGAGCAGACTGGCATTCTATGGCCCAAACCCTGCAGTAGAGATCATACGAGAGGTGATGGCTGATGTGCGTACTGATCTGAAGGAAAAGATGGCCGAGCGGACCAGGATAGAGCTAGCCAAGATGGAGATGGCAGAGCGGAGAGAGGAGAGTCAGCGAGCAGGGGGAGCTCTGGCCTTCGACCAGGTACCTTCAACAGTAAGCCACAAAAAGATCACTGCTTCTCCACGTATTTCCAGTCTGACAACACTTTACTCACAGGACACAGAATATATCACACAGATACAGAGGGCCGGCCAATAGACAAGCGTCAGGCCAGACATGCATTACAAAAGCCGCAGGTGGCCGGAGTCTGCGGCTGTTTACTGTGGGAATTACAAAGGTGGGGGGAGGGCGGACACTGCTGATACATTAGGGACATGCATCTCACATGGAGCCTATTATATATACATATAACTGCACAACATATTCTGGGTGCTGAGTGGTTCTGTAACACCTGTCTGCTAAATTGGGGCAGGGTCCTCGTGGTCATCACCAGTGAAGCTCCGGGACAAAACATCCCCCTAGCTTGTCTAGGGTTGAGACGTTTAGCTGATTGAAGGTATGACAGGTTCTTGTGGTCTGTGATAACAGTAATAGGATAGACAGCCCCCTCCAACCAATGTCGTCACTCCTCGAACGCCAATTTAAATTGCCAACAGCTCCCTAGTACCCACGTCATAATTTCTCTCAGGCGAGCATAATTTTTTGGAAAAGAAGGCGCATGGACACCATTTACCAGGGAATGGACCCTAAGACAACACAGCCCCAACCCCCACCTCTGACGCATCAATTTCTACGATAAAAGGTTGAGAAACATCGGGTTGACCGAGTATAAGAGCAGTGTCAAAACAAGTCTTTAACCCATTTCTGACATGACACGTACTATTCTGATCGCAGAGTACCAGGGGATTAGGGAAGCATCGGCAGGGAGGGGGCTCCCTCCGTGCTTCCCTGAGACCCCCGGAGCAGCACGATGTGCTGCGCTGCACTGGGGGCCTACTTCCCTGCAGACCCCCGGAACCAAGATGGCCGCGGGGGCCTGCATGGAGGCGGCTTCCTCTGTGCCTGCAGAGAGCAGGCAAGGAGGAAGCCTCTGCAGCGCCTGTCAGATCAGCGATGTGACACATGACAGTGATTATCCCTCCTGGGACAATAAAATAAAGTTAAAAAAAAAAAAAACGTAAAAATAATTTATAAAAAAATCCCTAAATAAATTTAAAAAAAAATATTCCCTAATAAATACATTTTTTGGAAAACATTAAAAAAAAAAAAAAAAAAAACAATAAAAGTACACATATTTAGTATTGACACTTCCGTAACGACCCACCCTATAAAACTGTCCCACTAGTTAACCCCTTTAGTGAACCCCTTACAAATAAAAATAAAAAACAAAGCAAAAAATAATGCTTTATCATCATACCGCTGAACAAAAAGTGCAATAATGCGCGATCAAAAGACTGATATAAATATCCATGGTACCGCTGAAAACGTCATCTTGTCCCACAAAAAACGAGCCACCATACAGCGTAATCCGCAAACAAATAAAAAAGTTATAGCTCGCAGAATAAAGCGATGCAAAAATGATTATTTTTCATATAAAATAGTTTATTGTATAAAAGCGCCAAAACATAAAAAACGACCTAAATGAGGTATCGCTGTAACCGTACTGGCCCGAAGAATAAAACCGCTTTATCAATTTTACCGCACGCGGAACGGTGTAAACGCACCCCCCAAAAGAAATTCATGAAACGCTGATTTTTGTTCATTCTGCGTCCCAAAAATCAGAATAAAAAGCAATCAAAAAATGTCACGTGCCCGAAAATGGTACCAATAAAAACGTCAACTCGTCCCGCAAAAAATAAGACCTCACATGACTTGGTGGGTCAAAATACGGAAAAATTATAGCTCTCAATATGTGGTGATGCAAAAACTATTTTTACAATAAAAAGCGTCTTTTAGCGTGTGACAGCTGCCAAATATAAAAACCGCCATAAATAGTAAATCAAACCCCCCGTTATCACCCCCTTAGTTAGGGAAAAATAAAATAGAAAAAAAATGTATTTATTTCCATTTTCCCATTAGGGTTAGGGCTAGGGTTAGGGCTGAGATTAGGGTTAGGGGTGTGTTGGGGTTCGGGTTGGAGTTATAATTGGGGGTTTCCACTGTTTGGGCACATCAGGTGCTCTCCAAACGCAACATGGCGTCTGATCTCAATTCCAGCCAATTCTATGTTGAAAAAGTCAAACGGCGCTCCTTCCCTTCCAAGCTCTGCCATGCACCCAAACAGTGGTTTACCCCCACATATGGGGTATCAGCATACTCAGGACAAATTGCAAAACAACTTTTGGGGTCCAAAATATCATTTTTGTGGAAAAAATATACGATTTTTTTATTTTTATTGCTCTACATTATAAACTTCTCTGAAGCCCTTGGGGGTTCAAAGTGCTCACCACACATCTAGATAAGTTCCTTGGGGGTCTAGTTTCCAAAATGGGGTCACTTGTGGAGGGTTTCCACTGTTTAGGTACATCAGGGGCTCTCCAAAGGCAACATGACACCCGCAGACCATTCCATCAAAGTCTGCATTCCAAAACGTCACTACTTCCCTTCCAAGCCCCGACATGTGCCCAAACAGTAGTTTTCTCCCACATATGGGATATTAGCATACTCAGGACCAATTGGACAACAATTTTTGGGGTCCAATTTCTCCACTTACCCTTGGGAAAATAAAAAAATTGGGGACTAAAAGATCACGTTTGTGGAAAAAATATGATTTTTTTTTATTTTCACGCCTGGGCGTTTTAAACTTCTGTGAAGACCTTGGGGGTTCAAAGTGCTCACCACACATCTAGGTAAGTTCCTTGGGGGGGTCTAGTTTCCAAAATGGGGTCACTTGTGGGGGGTTTCCACAGTTTAGGCACATCAGGCGCTCTCCAAGGGCAACATGACACCCGCAGTCTGCATTCCAAAAAAATGTCACTACTTCCCTTCCGAGCCCTGACGTGTGCCCATACAGTAGTTTTCTCCCACATATGGGGCATCAGCGTACTCGGGACAAATTGGACAACTTTTGGGGTCCTGTTACCCTTGGAAAAATAAAAATTGGGGGTGAAACGATCATTTTTGTGGAAAAAATATGATTTTTCAATTGTATGGCTGTACGTTATAAACTTCTGTGAAGCCCTTGGGGGTTCAAAGTTCTCACCACATATCTAGATAAGTTCCTTGGGGGGTCTACTTTCCAAAATGGGGTCACTTGTGTCGGGTTTCCACTGTTTAGGCACATCAGGGGCTCTCCAAACATGACATGGCATCCGATCTGAATTCCAGACAATTTTACAGTGAAAGTCAAACGCGCTCCTTCCTTTCTGAGCTCTGCCATGCGCCGAAACAGTGGTTCCCCTCCACATATCAGGTATCAGCGTACTCAGGACAAATTGCACAATAACTTTTGGGCTCCAATTTCTCCTGTAACCCTTGGTAAAATAAAAAAACCGGACCTGAAGTAATTTTTTGGTGAAAAAAAGTTAAATGTTCATTTTTTTTTTTAAACATTCAAAAACTTCCTGTGAAGCACCTGAAGGGTTAATAAACTTCTTGAATGTGGTTTTGAGCACCTTGAGGGGTGCAGTTTTTAGAATGGTGTCACTTTTGGGTATTTTCTGGTATATAGACCCCTCAAAGTGGCTTCAAATGTGATGTGGTCCCTAAAAATAAAATGGTGTTGTAAAAATGAGAAATCGCTGGTCAACTTTTAACCATTATAAGTTCCTCATAAAAAAAATGTTGGTTCCAAAATTGTGCTGATGTAAAGTAAACATGTGGGAAATGTTAGTTATTAATTTTTTTTGTGTGCTGTATCTCTGTGATTTAAGGGCATAAAAATTCCAAAATGGAAAATTGTGAAATCTTCAAAATTTTCGCCAAATTTCCGCTTTTTCACAAATAAACACAAGTTATAGCGAAGAAATGTTCCCACTAACATGAAGTACAATATGTCACGAGAAAACATTGTCAGAATCACCGGGATCCATGGAAGCGTTCCAGAGTTATGACCTCATAAAGGGACAGTGGTCAGAATTGTAAAAATTGGCCCGGTCATGAACGTGGAAACCACCCTTGGGGGTGAAGGGGTTAAGGAGGAAAAAATCTGCTGAGCAGCATCTGACCATTTAGAAAAATTAGCCTTCCCTTGTTATGTCAGTAAGGGGTTTCACCATTACGAATAATTTTGAATAAACTTCCGGTAAAAATTAGCAAAACCCAGAAAGCACAGTAATGCCTTCAGGTTTTCGGGACGGTCCCAATAAAGTACAGCCTGAGCCTTCTCCGGGTCCATCTGAAAACCAGACGATGACAACAGGTACCCCAAAAACTGCAGCTCCTGGATGGCAAAAACACATTTTTGTAGTTTGGCATATAGTTTGTTATCCCTTAATATCTGAAGCACCTATCGCACATGGCCCCCGATGTGTCTCCAAATCAGGAGAGCAACCAAAATATCATCTAGAACAGGGGTGGGGATCTTTTTTCCAGCAGGGGGCCATTTGTAAATTTTGACCATTATTCGGGGGTCACACAAAAATGATCACCTTGAAAATTACCCCAGTATATATCGTCAAACAATTAATTACAGTAACTCACCCTTAATGTGACGGCTGGAGCTGCTCCTCTTTGGTGCAGCTGTGATGTTAGGTGACACGGATCATGTTGCTTCTCACAGCTGCTTTTCCAGGCTTGTGTCGGCCAGGAGAGCAGTCAACTTTTTGTCATAAGTTTTGTAAATCATATACATCACATAGGAGATGCTGAGACTACTGTATATACATCACATAGGACACGCTGAGACAGCTGTATATACATCACATAGATGCTGGAACTACTATATATACACACCACATAGGAAATGATGGTACTGCATCGCCAGGAAGGCTCATAGATCACCGGGGGGACACAAAGATCACGGGGGCAGCACAAAGATCACCCGGGGGGGCACAGAAATCACAGGGGGGGCACAGAAATCACAGGGGGGGCACAGAAATCACGGGGGGGGGCACAGAAATCACGGGGGGGGGCACAGAAATCACAGGGGGGGCACAGAAATCACAGGGGGGCACAGAAATCACAGGGGGGCACAGAAATCACGGGGGGGCACATAGCTGGGGGTACAGAGATCAAGGGGAGCACATAGCTGGGGGCACAGGGATCACAGGAAGAGGGTATGGATCTCGGATAGTAATTAGATTCATTTCCCAGAAATCCAAACAGGGACGGAGCCCGCCATCTTCCTTCTTCACGAAAAAGAACCCTGCTGCCACGGGTGAAGATGAAGGTCTGATATGTCCCTTCTCAAGACTCTCAGCAATAAAATCCTTCATGGCTTGTACAGTCTAGACTTGGGCAGTTTAGCTCTGGGGTCAGGGTCATAGAACAGTCATACGCCCGATGGGTGGACAAATCCTGACACCACCTCTCAGAAAATACGTCCTCAAAACCAGACAAAAACGCCAGTAAGATCCCTGTAGATACTGCAGGAATGGAAACGCTTAAGCAGTTATCTCCCCACTGCACAATCTCTCTGGATTGCCAATCCACTATCGGATTATGGTTCACCAACCAGGGTAACCCCAGAACAATGGGAGTGAGAAGACCCTCCAGGACATAAGAATTACCTCATAATGCTACAGTCTTAGGTTATGTACAGTCTGTGTCAGCGCAAGTGGTGCTGAGTCAATGGCGTCAATAGGAACAGGCTTAGCTAAGCTAGAGCAAGCAAGCCCATGAGTTCTAGCAAACTCAGCATCCACCATACTGACTCCAGCGCCACCATCTACAAGCACAGACATTCTCAGTCCTGCTCTCTAGCACCACCTCTGCTGTCAGGACAAATCGAGAATTACAGGTTGACGACGAACATACCCCTTGATTTTCCAACTCCAGACTCCCAAGGGTTAATCGAGTCTCATTTTGTTTAGGAATCAAAGGACAGGCCCTAATAAAATGTCAGGGGGGGGGGGGGGGGGGGGGGGGGGAGTATAGGTTCACCCCTGAATCGTCCCCCCAGCACAGGAGTATTGTTCCGGAAAGAGGGCTCAGGAGAAGGTGGTCTTACCCACCTATCCAGCAGGCATTTATCCACCCGCATAGCCAATGATATGGCGGCCTTCAGGGACTCTGGGGTTTCGTACACTGCCAAAAGCATCTTTCAACCATTCTGTAAGGCCGTGACAAAATTGTCTTCTAAGAGCCGGGTCATTTCATTTGGTATCGGTCGCCCACCTGCGGAATTCAGAGCTATAAGTCTCCACTGAATGATTCCCCTGTGGAAGGCGACAGAGCCTGGATTCAGCCAAGGAAATATGGTCAGGATGATCATAGATCAGGGCTAAAGCCCTGAAAAACCCTTCTACAGACCGGAGACAAATCATAGATCAGGGCTAAAGCCCTGAAAAACCCTTCTACAGACCGGAGACAAAGAGAACAATGTGGCAAAGAGAAAAAGCCCAGGACTGAGGATCTCCCTGCAACAATGAAATTCCTACTCGTTGCTCCTCATCCCCAGAAGAGTAAGGACGAAGTTTAAAATAAAATTTTCATGCTTCTTTAAATATAAAAAAAATCTGTCCCTACCTCCGAAAACCTGTTTGACAGGGCAATTTTGGGTTAAAACTGCACGAGCCGTCCCGCAGAGCCCTCCACAGTAGGAGCCTGCAGCTGCTGACCTCAGAATGAAGGTCAGTCACCTCCAGTGACGACTCCGCAGCTGCTCTGCCAGCACAGAAATGCGATCCATGAACCCGGGGAAAGGTGAAAAAAAAAAAAACACAACCACAAAAAAAGTGTCAATGTATTTTTTTCCTTTTTTTTTTTTTCTCTACTAAATGTATACGGCTGGTGATAATGTCATGCTGGGTGAGTGAGAAGCTAGATGCACAACAACGGGAAGAGGTAAGGGGGAGACAAATCACTGGGGAAGAGGGGAGTGGAGACCCCAAGGCAGATCTGACAACACCCTCTCTGCCCTAAATGTCCCTATATAGGTTAAGCACCTATCGCCGAGCAGGAACCTAATCTGTTATGAATGGGTCACCGAGGAGGATGGCAGGAACTTGCTAAGCCACCAGAAGACCAGAGAGGTTGGTAACTAAGCGGATTGCAGACCCCTGATCCTATCAACACAACTAGCACTAGCCGTGGAGCGTACCTACAATGCCCTAGACGCCTCGCCACAACCGGAGGACTAACTAAGCCTAAAGCAAAACTGCCCCAGAGCAGACCCCAAAGGAATCGACAGCCCCCAAACATATATTGTTGGTGAGACAAGATGAGACACAAACACAGGCAGAGAACACACTGAGCAAATGATGGGGCCCAAGCTGCCTAGACAGGACAGGAAAGGAAAGATACTGTCTGCAATCACGCACAAAACCCTGAAAAAGTCCAACACTACTGATATACAAAAAGACCTGAGATCACACGATCTCACCCCCGCTAGATCTGCACTTTGGTATAAACTGACAGCAAAGCAAAAAGATACTAACATAACAGGGGACTGAGCCAGCTGCAACATATGAAGCAGGGCCCAGCGCTGCCACCAGCAGGGAGCACGCTGAACCCTGGCAGCAAAACAGAAAGCAAAAAAAAGACATAACCAGATTAGTTGCAGAGGATTAGCAAAAGAATCACTTAGCTGAACCATGCAGATCAGGCAGGGGACAAAAGAGCTCCAAATGCACAATGAGGAAATCACCAGCAACCTCCAAGAGCAGCCAGCTCAATTATATGCTCCCAGACAGTAATCCCAGGTGGGAACTTCCATCCACCTGGCCAGCTCCACTACTCGTGTAGTGCACGTGTGTCTCCCTGCAGCATAAGTATCACGGCAGCAAAAGTATCGCGAAAATGCAGTTATTACTACGGCAGTTAATCTCGGCAGGAGTCAGGACCCCACGCTATCTACCTGTCTCTTTTGGGTATGTCTGCTGAGTAAGCCATTCTTATTACTTTCACCTAGCTTCTCTTAACCTATCTTATTTCTTCACCATGTTTACATATGCCCTCACAGTGTTTGCTCCTTTAGTCCTCACTCTCCTTCGCTATCCCCAAACCCCAGCAGCCTCTAACCAAATAATCATCTCCCCTTCCCTCCCCACCTGACTTCCTCTGCTGAACTGCTCCTCAACCTCAAATCTGTCCGAATGAAACATAAAACAAGCTGCCCTCTTTCCTTCTCCCATCTGCTCTCCCTTTCTCTGCTTCTCCTCACCGCTGGCGACATATCTACCAATCCTGGACCCCCACAGCTCTCACCCCCCACTACTTCCCCTTCCTACCGCTCCCTATCTAATAAGAACTACCACAATCTTTCCAACTTAAAACCTGTGCCATTGACACCCAACCCCCTGCTCCCTCTCTCGCGTGCACTTTGGAATGCCCGCTCCATATGAAATAAGCTCCATGTGATTCATGACCTCTTTCTCTCTCACAATCTTGCCTTCCTCGGCCTCACAGAAACATGGCTGACACCCTCTCACCTGCTGCGCTGTGTTACAGCGGCCTCCACTTTACCCACACTCCTCGCCCTGGCAACAGACAAGTTGGAGGAGTGGGTCTTCTCCTTTCTTCCAACTGCACCTTCAACCCAATCCCACCTCTTCCCTCCCTAATCCTCCCCTCTTTTGAAGTCCACTCTGTCCACATCTACTCTCCCTCCAACCTCCAAGTGGCCGTCATATACCGACCTCCAGGCCCGACCACTGCCTTCATTGACCAATTCTCTACCTGGCTTCTTCACTTTCTTTCAACTGACATCCCCACTATCATCATGGGTGACTTCAACATCCCCACTGATACCCTACAGTCAACAGCCTCCAAACTCCTGTCCCTTACTTCATCCTTTGGACTTACTCAGTGGTCCTCCTCAGCCACCCACACAGATGGACACACATTATACCTGGTCTTCACCCGTCTCTGCTCTCTTTCTAACTTCACCAACTCCCCTCTCCCTCTATCTGATCATCATCTAGTCACTTTCTCATCCCTGTCCTCCTCACCTGGCACCCATGTCCAGCAACATGCACCCCCCCGCAGAAACACCTAGACACCCACGCGCTCTCTGACTCTATTCTACCACTGGCATCCATATCCTCACTCCGTGACACAGACAGTGCCACTGCTTTCTACAATGCCACTCTCGCATCAGCTATTGACACGGTTGCCCCTCTCGTTCATGGCAGATTGCGACGTATCAACAGACAACCCTGGCACAATAACACCACTAAAAAGCTCCGGCAAGTGTCCAGGATTGCAGAGCGGCGCTGGAAGAAAACAAATTCGCAAGATGACTTCACCACATTCAAACAGGCAACACTCGATTTCAAATCTGCCCTCACCTCTGCTAAACAGGCCTACTTCACAACCCTCGTATCTTCCCTATCTTACAACCCAAAACAGTTATTCAAAATGTTTAACTCCCTCCTCCGCCCACCACTGCCTCCTCCAACCTCCCTCATCTCTGCCGAGGACCTTGCCACACACTTCAAAAACAAGATTTACCAAATAAGGCAAGTCTTCATCACTCAACCACCACAACCCCTTTGTATACCAGACCAATGCCCAAACCCCATAATCTCACTCTCCAACATCACTGAAGGGGAGCTTAATCGCCTCTTCTCCAAATCGCACCTCACAACCTGTGCACTTGACCCCATCCCATCCCACCTCCTCCCCAACCTCACCACCACACTTATCCCATCCCTAACCCACCTCTTAAACCTATCACTAACGTCCAGTACCTTCCCTTCTGCTTTCAAGCATGCCACAATCACGCCTATCCTTAAAAAGCCAACCCTCGACCCAACCGCCATGTCCAGCTATCGCCCAATATCATTGCTTCCATTCGCTTCCAAACTCCTGGAACAGCATGTCCACGCTGAACTTTCCTCCCACCTATCATCTAACTTGCTCTTTGACAATCTACAATCTGGTTTCCACCCCCATCACTCCACTGAGACAGCCCTGACCAAAATTACTAACGACCTACTTACAGACAAATCAAATGGGCATTACTCTATACTCCTGCTTCTAGACCTGTCCGCTGCATTTGACACAGTTGACCACTGCCTCCTACTACAGATCCTCTCCTCCTTCAGCATCAAAGGCCTTGCCCTATCCTGGATCTCCTCATACCTTTCCAACTGCACATTCAGCGTCTCCCACACCACCTCCTCATCCCACCCTCTCTCTGTTGGAGTCCCTCAAGGCTCTGTTTTAGGACCCCTACTCTTCTCAATCTATACACTTGGTCTGGGGCAACTCAAAGTCCCACGGATTCCACTACCACCTTTATGCTGATGACACTCAGATCTACCTCTCTGGCCCAGACATCACCTCTCTGCTGTCCAGAATCCCAGAGTGTCTATCAACCATATCCTCCTCCTTCTCCTCTCGCTTCCTCAAACTCAATGTAGACAAATCTGAACTCATCAACTTTCCTCTAGCTCACAGATCTTATTTACCCGACCTAGCTTCAACAATTAATGACATCACGCTTTCCCAAGTACCAGAAGTCCGCTGCCTCGAAGTAACCTTTGACTCTGCCCTGTCCTTCAAACTGCAAATCCAAGCTCTTTCAACCTCCTGTCGCCTCCAGCTCAAAAATATTTCCAGAATCCGCCCTTTCCTCAACCCTCAATCTACTAAAATGCTTGTACATGCCCTCATCATATCCCGCCTCGACTACTGCAACATCCTTTTCTGTGGTCTCCCTGCTTACACCCTCGCACCTCTCCAGTCCATCCTTAACTCTGCCGCCCGAATAATTCATCTCTCTCCTCGCTACTCCTCCGCTTCTCCCCTTTGCAAATCTCTTCACTGGCTCCCATTCCCTCAGCGTATCCAGTTCAAATTACTAATACTGACCTACAAGGCCATCTACAACCTGTCTCCCCCATATGTCTCTGAACTAATCTCCCGATACCTTCCCTCACGTAATCTCCGGTCCTCCCAAGACCTCCTTCTCTCCTCCACACTTATTCGCTCCTCACCCAACCGCCCCCAAGACTTCTCCCGAATAGCCCCTATTCTCTGGAATTCTTTGCCCCAACAAGTCCGGCTATCAACCACATTTGGATCCTTCAGACGGAACCTGAAAACTCACCTCTTCAAGAAAGCATACAGCCTGCAATGACCCTGCTACCTCATTCTCTCTCACCACTACCGGTGATATCACCTCAACCAACAGCGGAACTGCTGCAACCCACCAACCTACTGTCTCCTTCCCCACCATCCTGTAGCATGTAAGCCCGAAAGGGCAGGGTCATCTCTCCACTCTGTAGCAGTCTGTCATTGTTAGTTTGTTTAATGTAAGTGATATCTGTAATTTGTATTTAACCCCCTTCTCATGTACAGCACCATGGAACCAATGGCGCTATATAAATAAATAAATAATAATAATAATAATGCTCCAGTACTGATATAACCCCCAGACATTACACCATATGTGACTGATATCAGCCCCTCTTATAATGCTCCAGTACTGATATAACCTCCAGACATTACACCATATGTGACTGATATCAGCCCCTCTAATAACGCTCCAGTACTGATATAACCTCCAGACATTACACCATATGTGACTGATATCAGCCCCTCTAATAACGCTCCAGTACTGATATAACCTCCAGACATTACATCATATGTGACTGATATCAGCCCCTCTTATAACGCTCCAGTACTGATATAACCCCCAGACATTACACCATGTGACTGATATCAGCCCCTCTTATAACGCTCCAGTACTGATATAACCTCCAGACATTACATCATATGTGACTGATATCAGCCCCTCTTATAAAGCTCCAGTACTGATATAACCTCCAGACATTACATCATATGTGACTGATATCAGCCCCTCTTATAACGCTCCAGTACTGATATAACCCCCAGACATTACACCATGTGACTGATATCAGCCCCTCTTATAACGCTCCAGTACTGATATAACCTCCAGACATTACATCATATGTGACTGATATCAGCCCCTCTTATAAAGCTCCAGTACTGATATAACCTCCAGACATTACATCATATGTGACTGATATCAGCCCCTCTTATAACGCTCCAGTACTGATATAACCCCCAGACATTACACCATGTGACTGATATCAGCCCCTCTTATAACGCTCCAGTACTGATATAACCTCCAGACATTACACCATATGTGACTGATATCAGCCCTTCTTATAACACTCCAGTACTGATATAACCTCCAGACATTACATCATATGTGACTGATATCAGCCCCTCTAATAACGCTCCAGTACTGATATAACCTCCAGACATTACACCATATGTGACTGATATCAGCCCCTCTAATAACGCTCCAGTACTGATATATCCCCCAGACATTACATCATATGTGACTGATAGCAGCCCCTCTTATAACGCTCCAGTACTGATATAACCCCCAGACATTACACCATATGTGACTGATAGCAGCCCCTCTTATAACGCTCCAGTACTGATATAACCTCCAGACATTACACCATATGTGACTGATATCAGCCCCTCTAATAACGCTCCAGTAACGCTCCAGTACTGATATAACCCCCAGACATTACACCATATGTGACTGATATCAGCCCCTCTAATAACGCTCCAGTACTGATATAACCTCCAGACATTACATCATATGTGACTGATATCAGCCCTTCTTATAACGCTCCAGTACTGATATAACCCCCAGACATTACACCATGTGACTGATATCACCCCTCTAATAACGCTCCAGTACTGATATAACCTCCAGACATTACATCATATGTGACTGATAACAGCCCCTCTTAAAATGCTCCAGAACTGATATAACCTCCAGACATTACACCATATGTGACTGATATCAGCCCCTCTTATAACGCTCCAGTACTGATATAACCCCCAGACATTACACCATGTGACTGATATCACCCCTCTAATAACGCTCCAGTACTGATATAACCTCCAGACATTACATCATATGTGACTGATATCAGCCCCTCTTATAATGCTCCAGAACTGATATAACCTCCAGACATTACACCATATGTGACTGATATCAGCCCCTCTTATAACGCTCCAGTACCGATATAACCTCTGAAACTTTACATTAGATGGGAAATCGCAGCATCACGATTATAGGGTGAAGGATCCTTGGGAGTTTTTCTTTCCTTCCCGGGTTTCTCGTCACACTTGGTATTTTCAGAGTATTTCACAAGTGCACCAGTCCCCTAATATGCCACCTCTGTGAAATAGCAGGACCTATACCCACCAGTGACATGGCGTGCACCACCCTAAAGACAGGGCATATACCCACCAGTGACATGGAGTGCACCACCGTACAGACAGGGCCTATACCCACCAGGGACATGGAGTGCACCACCCTACAGACAGGTCATATACCCACCAGTGACATGGAGTGCACCACCCTACAGACAGGGCATATACCCACCAGTAACATGGAGTGTACCACCCTACAGACAGGGCATATACCCACCAATAACATGGAGTGCACCACCCTACAGACAGGGCAAATACCCACCAGTGACATGGAGTGCACCACCCTACAGACAGGGCCTATACCCACCAGTGACATGGAGTGTACCACCCTACAGACAGGGCCTATACCCACCAGTGACATGGAGTGTACCACCCTACAGACAGGGCATATACCCACCAGGGACATGGAGTGCACCACCCTACAGACAGGGCATATACCCACCAGGGACATGGAGTGTACCACCCTACAGACAGGGCATATACCCACCAGTAACATGGAGTGTACCACCCTACAGACAGGGCATATACCCACCAGTAACATGGAGTGCACCACCCTACAGACAGGGCCTATACCCACCAGTGACATGGAGTGCACCACCCTACAGACAGGGCATATACCCACCAGTAACATGGAGTGTACCACCCTACAGACAGGGCATATACCCACCAGTAACATGGAGTGCACCACCCTACAGACAGGGCATATACCCACCAGGGACATGGAGTGTACCACCCTACAGACAGGGCAAATACCCACCAGTGACATGGAGTGCACCACCCTACAGACAGGGCCTATACCCACCAGTGACATGGAGTGTACCACCCTACAGACAGGGCCTATACCCACCAGTGACATGGAGTGTACCACCCTACAGACAGGGCAAATACTCACCAGTGATCTGGAGTGCACCACCCTACAGACAGGGCATATACCCACCAGTGACATGGAGTGCACCACCCTACAGACAGGGCATATACCCACCAGGGACATGGAGTGCACCACCCTACAGACAGGGCATATACCCACCAGTGACATGGAGTGTACCACCCTACAGACAGGGCCTATACCCACCAGTGACATGGAGTGTACCACCCTACAGACAGGGCATATACCCACCAGTGATCTGGAGTGCACCACCCTACAGACAGGGCATATACCCACCAGTGACATGGAGTGCACCACCCTACAGACAGGGCCTATACCCACCAGTGACATGGAGTGTACCACCCTACAGACAGGACCTATACTCACCAGTGACATGGAGTGTACCACCCTACAGACAGGGCAAATACCCACCAGTGACATGGAGTGTATCACCCTACAGACAGGGCAAATACCCACCAGTGACATGGAGTGCACCACCCTACAGACAGGGCCTATACCCACCAGTGACATGGAGTGTACCACCCTACAGACAGGGCAATACTCACCAGTGACATGGAGTGCACCACCCTACAGACAGGGCATATACCCACCAGGGACATGGAGTGTACCACCCTACAGACAGGGCATATACCCACCAGTGACATGGAGTGCACCACCCTACAGACAGGGCCTATACCCACCAGTGACATGGAGTGTACCACCCTACAGACAGGACCTATACTCACCAGTGACATGGAGTGTACCACCCTACAGACAGGGCAAATACCCACCAGTGACATGGAGTGTATCACCCTACAGACAGGGCAAATACCCACCAGTGACATGGAGTGCACCACCCTACAGACAGGGCCTATACCCACCAGTGACATGGAGTGTACCACCCTACAGACAGGGCAATACTCACCAGTGACATGGAGTGCACCACCCTACAGACAGGGCATATACCCACCAGGGACATGGAGTGTACCACCCTACAGACAGGGCATATACCCACCAGTGACATGGAGTGCACCACCCTACAGACAGGGCATATACCCACCAGGGACATGGAGTGCACCACCCTACAGACAGGGCATATACCCACCAGTGACATGGAGTGTACCACCCTACAGACAGGGCCTATACCCACCAGTGACATGGAGTGTACCACCCTACAGACAGGGCATATACCCACCAGTGATCTGGAGTGCACCACCCTACAGACAGGGCATATACCCACCAGTGACATGGAGTGCACCACCCTACAGACAGGGCCTATACCCACCAGTGACATGGAGTGTACCACCCTACAGACAGGGCATATACCCCCCAGTGTTCTGGAGTGCACCACCCTACAGACAGGGCATATACCCCCCAGTGACATGGAGTGCACCACCCTACAGACAGGGCATATACCCATCAGTGACATGGAGTGTACCACCCTACAGACAGGGCCTATACCCACCAGTGACATGGAGTGTACCACCCTACAGACAGGGCATATACCCACCAGTGATCTGGAGTGCACCACCCTACAGACAGGGCATATACCCACCAGTGACATGGAGTGCACCACTCTACAGACAGGGCCTATACCCACCAGTGACATGGAGTGTACCACCCTACAGACAGGGCATATACCCCCCAGTGATGTGGAGTGCACCACCCTACAGACAGGGCATATACCCACCAGTGACATGGAGTGCACCACCCTACAGACAGGGCATATACCCACCAGTGACATGGAGTGCACCACCCTACAGACAGGGCATATACCCACCAGTGACATGGAGTGTACCACCCTACAGACAGGGCAAATACCCACCAGTGACATGGAATGCACCACCCTACAGACAGGGCATATACCCACCAGTGACATGGAGTGTACCACCCTACAGACAGGGCATATACCCACCAGTGACATGGAGTGTACCACCCTACAGACAGGTCATATACCCACCAGTAACATGGAGTGCACCACCCTACAGACAGGGCCTATACCCACCAGTGACATAGAGTGTACCACCCTACAGACAGGGCATATACCCCCCAGTGATGTGGAGTGCACCACCCTACAGACAGGGCAAATACCCACCGGTGACATGGAGTGCACCACCCTACAGACAGGGCATATACCCACCGGTGACATGGAGTGTACCACCCTACAGACAGGGCATATACCCACCAGTGACATGGAGTGTACCACCCTACAGACAGGTCATATACCCACCAGTGACATGGAGTGCACCACCCTACAGACAGGGCATATACCCACCAGTAACATGGAGTGTACCACCCAACAGACAGGTCATATACCCACAAGTGACATGGAGTGCACCACCCTACAGACAGGGCATATACCCACCAGTAACATGGAGTGTACCACCCAACAGACAGGTCATATACCCACAAGTGACATGGAGTGCACCACCCTACAGACAGGGCCTATACCCACCAGTGACATAGAGTGTACCACCCTACAGACAGGGCAAATACCCACCAGTGACATGGAGTGTACCACCCTACAGACAGGGCAAATACCCACCAGTGACATGGAGTGCACCACCCTACAGACAGGGCATATACCCACCAGTGACATGGAGTGTACCACCCTACAGACAGGTCATATACCCACCAGTGACATGGAGTGTACCACCCTACAGACAGGGCATATACCCACCAGTGGCATGGAGTGTACCACCCTACAGACAGGGCATATACCCACCAGTGACATGGAGTGTACCACCCTACAGTCAGGTCATATACCCACCAGTGACATGGAGTGCACCACCCTACAGACAGGACCTATACCCACCAGTGACATGGAGTGTACCACCTACAGACAGGTCATATACCCACCAGTGACATGGAGTGCACCACCCTACAGACAGGGCCTATACCCACCAGTGACAAAGAATGTACCACCCTACAGACAGGGCAAATACCCACCAGTGACATGGAGTGTACCACCCTACAGACAGGGCAAATACCCACCAGTGACATGGAGTGTACCACCCTACAGACAGGGCAAATACCCACCAGTGACATGGAGTGCACCACCCTACAGACAGGGCCTATACCCACCAGTGACATGGAGTGTACCACCCTACAGACAGGGCAAATACTCACCAGTGATCTGGAGTGCACCACCCTACAGACAGGGCATATACCCACCAGTGACATGGAGTGCACCACCCTACAGACAGGTCATATACCCACCAGTGACATGGAGTGTACCACCCTACAGACAGGTCATATACCCACCAGTGACATGGAGTGTACCACCCTACAGACAGGTCATATACCCCCCAGTGATCTGGAGTGCACCACCCTACAGACAGGGCATATACCCACCAGTGACATGGAGTGCACCACCCTACAGACAGGGCATATACCCACCAGTGACATGGAGTGCACCACCCTACAGACAGGGCATATACCCACCAGTAACATGGAGTGTACCACCCTACAGACAGGTCATATACCCACCAGTAACATGGAGTGCACCACCCTACAGACAGGGCAAATACCCACCAGTGACATGGAGTGTACCACCCTACAGACAGGGCAAATACCCACCAGTGACATGGAGTGCACCACCCTACAGACAGGGCATATACCCACCAGTGACATGGAGTGTACCACCCTACAGACAGGTCATATACCCACCAGTGACATGGAGTGTACCACCCTACAGACAGGTCATATACCCACCAGTGACATGGAGTGCACCACCCTACAGACAGGGCCTATACCCACCAGTGACATAGAATGTACCACCCTACAGACAGGGCAAATACCCACCAGTGACATGGAGTGTACCACCCTACAGACAGGGCAAATACCCACCAGTGACATGGAGTGTACCACCCTACAGACAGGGCAAATACCCACCAGTGACATGGAGTGCACCACCCTACAGACAGGGCCTATACCCACCAGTGACATGGAGTGTACCACCCTACAGACAGGGCAAATACTCACCAGTGATCTGGAGTGCACCACCCTACAGACAGGGCATATACCCACCAGTGACATGGAGTGCACCACCCTACAGACAGGTCATATACCCACCAGTGACATGGAGTGTACTAACCTACAGACAGGTCATATACCCACCAGTGACATGGAGTGCACCACCCTACAGACAGGTCATATACCCACCAGTGACATGGAGTGTACCACCCTACAGACAGGTCATATACCCACCAGTGACATGGAGTGCACCACCCTACAGACAGGGCCTATACCCACCAGTGACATAGAGTGCACCACCCTACAGACAGGGCATATACCCACCAGTGACATGGAGTGCACCACCCTACAGACAGGTCATATACCCACCAGTGACATGGAGTGTACCACCCTACAGACAGGGCAAATACTCACCAGTGATCTGGAGTGCACCACCCTACAGACAGGGCATATACCCACCAGTGACATGGAGTGCACCACCCTACAGACAGGTCATATACCCACCAGTGACATGGAGTGTACCACCCTACAGACAGGTCATATACCCACCAGTGACATGGAGTGCACCACCCTACAGACAGGGCCTATACCCACCAGTGACATAGAGTGTACCACCCTACAGACAGGGCAAATACCCACCAGTGACATGGAGTGTACCACCCTACAGACAGGTCATATACCCACCAGTGACATGGAGTGCACCACCCTACAGACAGGACCTATACCCACCAGTGACATGGAGTGCACCACCCTACAGACAGGGCCTATACCCACCAGTGATATAGAGTGTACCACCCTACAGACAGGGCAAATACCCACCAGTGACATGGAGTGTACCACCCTACAGACAGGTCATATACCCACCAGTGACATGGAGTGCACCACCCTACAGACAGGACCTATACCCCCCAGTGATCTGGAGTGCACCACCCTACAGACAGGGCATATACCCACCAGTGACATGGAGTGCACCACCCTACAGACAGGGCATATACCCACCAGTGACATGGAGTGCACCACCCTACAGACAGGGCATATACCCACCAGTAACATGGAGTGTACCACCCTACAGACAGGTCATATACCCACCAGTAACATGGAGTGCACCACCCTACAGACAGGGCAAATACCCACCAGTGACATGGAGTGTACCACCCTACAGACAGGGCAAATACCCACCAGTGACATGGAGTGCACCACCCTACAGACAGGGCATATACCCACCAGTGACATGGAGTGTACCACCCTACAGACAGGTCATATACCCACCAGTGACATGGAGTGTACCACCCTACAGACAGGTCATATACCCACCAGTGACATGGAGTGCACCACCCTACAGACAGGGCCTATACCCACCAGTGACATAGAATGTACCACCCTACAGACAGGGCAAATACCCACCAGTGACATGGAGTGTACCACCCTACAGACAGGGCAAATACCCACCAGTGACATGGAGTGTACCACCCTACAGACAGGGCAAATACCCACCAGTGACATGGAGTGCACCACCCTACAGACAGGGCCTATACCCACCAGTGACATGGAGTGTACCACCCTACAGACAGGGCAAATACTCACCAGTGATCTGGAGTGCACCACCCTACAGACAGGGCATATACCCACCAGTGACATGGAGTGCACCACCCTACAGACAGGTCATATACCCACCAGTGACATGGAGTGTACTAACCTACAGACAGGTCATATACCCACCAGTGACATGGAGTGCACCACCCTACAGACAGGTCATATACCCACCAGTGACATGGAGTGTACCACCCTACAGACAGGTCATATACCCACCAGTGACATGGAGTGCACCACCCTACAGACAGGGCCTATACCCACCAGTGACATAGAGTGCACCACCCTACAGACAGGGCATATACCCACCAGTGACATGGAGTGCACCACCCTACAGACAGGTCATATACCCACCAGTGACATGGAGTGTACCACCCTACAGACAGGGCAAATACTCACCAGTGATCTGGAGTGCACCACCCTACAGACAGGTCATATACCCACCAGTGACATGGAGTGCACCACCCTACAGACAGGTCATATACCCACCAGTGACATGGAGTGTACCACCCTACAGACAGGTCATATACCCACCAGTGACATGGAGTGCACCACCCTACAGACAGGGCCTATACCCACCAGTGACATAGAGTGTACCACCCTACAGACAGGGCAAATACCCACCAGTGACATGGAGTGTACCACCCTACAGACAGGTCATATACCCACCAGTGACATGGAGTGCACCACCCTACAGACAGGACCTATACCCACCAGTGACATGGAGTGCACCACCCTACAGACAGGGCCTATACCCACCAGTGATATAGAGTGTACCACCCTACAGACAGGGCAAATACCCACCAGTGACATGGAGTGTACCACCCTACAGACAGGGCAAATACCCACCAGTGACATGGAGTGTACCACCCTACAGACAGGGCCTATACCCACCAGTGATATAGAGTGTACCACCCTACAGACAGGGCAAATACCCACCAGTGACATGGAGTGTACCACCCTACAGACAGGGCAAATACCCACCAGTGACATGGAGTGTACCACCCTACAGACAGGGCAAATACCCACCAGTGACATGGAGTGCACCACCCTACAGACAGGGCATATACCCACCAGTGATCTGGAGTGCACCACCCTACAGACAGGGCATATACCCACCAGTGACCTGGAGTGTACCACCCTACAGACAGGGCAAATACCCACCAGTGACATGGAGTATACCACCCTACAGACAGGGCAAATACCCACCAGTGACATGGAGTGTACCACCATACAGACAGGTCCTATACCCACCAGTGACATGGCGTTCCCCACCCTACAGACAGGGCATATACCCACCAGTGACATGGAGTGTACCACCCTACAGACAGGGCAAATACCCACCAGTGACATGGAGTCCACCACCCTACAGACAGGGCATATACCCACCAGTGACCTGGCGTGTACCACCCTACAGACAGGGCATATACCCACCAGTGACATGGAGTGTACCACCCTACAGACAGGGCAAATACCCACCAGTGACCTGGAGTGTACCACCCTACAGACAGGGCATATACCCACCAGTGACATGGAGTGTACCACCCTACAGACAGGGCCTATACCCACCAGTGACATGGAGTGTACCACCCTACAGACAGGGCATATACCCACCAGTGACATGGAGTGCACCACCCTACAGACAGGGCATATACCCACCAGTGACATGGAGTGCACCACCCTACAGACAGGGCCTATACCCACCAGTGACCTGGAGTGCACCACCCTACATACTGGACCTATACCCACCAGTGACATGGTGTGCCCCACCCTTCAGACAGGGCATATACCCACCAGTGACATGGAGTGCACCACCCTACAGACAGGGCAAATACCCACCAGTGACATGGAGTGCACCACCCTACAGACAGGACCTATACCCACCAGTGACATGGAGTGTACCACCCTACAGACAGAGCATATACCCACCAGTGACATGGAGTACACCACCCTACAGACAGGACCTATACCCACCAGTGACATGGAGTACACCACCCTACAGACAGGACCTATACCCACCAGTGACATGGAGTGTACCACCCTACAGACAGGGCATATACCCACCAGTGACATGGAGTACACCACCCTACAGACAGGACCTATACCCACCAGTGACCTGGAGTGTACCACCCTACAGACAGGGCCTATACCCACCAGTGACATGGCGAGCACCACCCTACAGACAGGACCTATACCCACCAGTGTCCTGGCGTGCACCACCCTACAGACAGGACCTATACCCACCAGTGACATGGAGTACACCACCCTACAGACAGGACCTATACCCACCAGTGAAATGGAGTGTACCACCCTACAGACAGGGCATATACCCACCAGTGACATGGAGTACACCACCCTACAGACAGGACCTATACCCACCAGTGACATGGAGTGTACCACCCTACAGACAGGGCCTATACCCACCAGTGACATGGCGTGCACCACCCTACAGACAGGACCTATACCCACCAGTGTCCTGGCGTGCACCACCCTACAGACAGGACCTATACCCACCAGTGACCTGGTGTGCACCACCCTACAGACAGGAAATATACCCACCAGTGACATGGAGTGCACCATCCTACAGACAGGGCATATACCCACCAGTGACATGGAGTGTACCACCCTACAGACAGGTCATATACCCACCAGTGACATGGAGTGTACCACCCTACAGACAGGGCATATACCCACCAGTGACATGGAGTGTACCACCCTACAGACAGGGCATATACCCACCAGTGACCTGGAGTGCACCACTCTACAGATAGAGCATATACCCACCAGTGACCTGGAGTGCACCACTCTACAGATAGAGCATATACCCACCAGTGACCTGGAGTGCACCACTCTACAGATAGAGCAAATACCCACCAGTGACCTGGTGTGCACCACCCTACAGATAGTGTACCTTCTAGATATGCATGCGACAGGGTGCACATTTGCCTGGTGACATGACATGCCCACAGTGACCTACCACTCGCAGACCCATCAGCGCTTCCTTCCAGATCGGTGCAGCTGAAGAACACGAGGACCAGTTAATCCTGGGAGGACGGGAAGGGATGAGCCCCTCAGGTGCGCTCAGTGTTGCTCTCTCTGGCGTTGTGACCCCTGGGAGTGGAGCGCAGGACAAGCAGCATTTCAGGGATGGTCAAAAGAGGGGGGAAAAAAGAGGGAGAGGGTTACTGGTTCCTGATATAAATCCGCCGGGACAATAGCGCCTTGCGGAAGTGTACGTTACTTGAAAAGGCGACACATCGTTTATCTGCCAGCCTGACAAGCTTTCACAGTGGCTGAAACAACGGAGTCCCGAGTCTCTGGCCCCCTATAAAATATGCAGAGGGGCTTTATTCCCAGGGCGCTGCCTCCCGTCCACTCGCTCTGCAGCACTTTTTCTACACTACTTTCTATTCAGCCCCTGTTGCGGAGAAAGGCACAGAAGCCCTGAGCCCCCCACTTTCACCGTCACACAAAGGAAGGAACTTCTGACCTTTTCTTTTTTGGTATCTCCACCAACTTGGAAGACGACAAAACATTTAACACCAGGAGAAGGGGGCAGCGAAGGAAACGTCCCTGAAGACAGAAGAATCCCCTTTGGCCTTTATTCTTTATCTGTTCTGCCACCCGTATTTCGCTATCTAAACTGTCCCACCATTTACATGTCGAGGAAAGTAGGAAACAAGAAGTCCCCACTATAGGAAGGTAGAAGAAGTCAGAGGCGGCGGAGGACACAATTCCAGAGTGCAGCTCTGCAGTCGCCCCGGGAGCCGCTACAATGGGGCATTGACACAAAAAGCAGATCTCTCAGGAGCCGCGCTGCTTGTGCTGCCCGTGCCCCTCACGGCAACGCCACGCTGTGCTTACATACTGTATGTGGCTAAACCCACGCAGCAGGAACTCGACACCACTAAGCCATGGAGCACCACACACCACTAAGCCATGGAGCACCACTAAGCCATGGACCACCTCAGACCACTAAGCCATGGACCACCACTAACCCATGGACCAGCACAGACCACTAAGCCATGGACCACCACACACCACTAAGCCAAGGACCACCACAGACCACTAAGCCATGGACCACCACAGACCACTAAACCATGGACCACCACAGACCACTGAGCCATGGACCACCAAACACCACTAAGCCATGGACCACCACACACCACTAAACCATGGACCACCACACACCACTAAGCCAAGGACCACCACACACCACTAAGCCAAAGACCACCACACACCACTAATCCAAGGACCACCACACACCACTAAGCCATGGACCACCACACACCACTAAGCCAAGGACCACCACACACCACTAAGCCATGGACCACCACAGACCACTAAGCCATAGACCACAACAGACCACTAAGCCATGGACCACCAAAGACCACTAAGCCATAGACCACAACAGACCACTAAGCCATGGACCACTACACACCACTAAGCCAAGGACTACCACACACCACTAAGCCAAGGACCACCTTACATCACTAAGTCATGGTCCACTATACACCACTAAGCCATGGACCACCACAGACCACTAAGCTATAGACCACCATTAAGTCATGGACCACCACACACCACCAAGCCGTGGACCACCACACACCACTAAGCCATGGACCACCACTAAGCCATGGACCACCACAGACCACTAAGCCATGGACCACCACAGACCACCAAGCCATGGACCACCACAGACCACTAAGCCATGGACCACCACACACCACTAAGCCATGGACCACCACACACCACTAAGCCAAAGACCACCATAGACCACTAAGCCAAAGACCACCACAGACCACTAAGCCAAAGACCACCACACACCACTAAGCCAAGGACCACCACACACCACTAAGCCATGGACCACCACACACCACTAAGCCAAGGACCACCACAGACCACTAAGCCAAAGACCACCATAGACCACTACGCCATGGACCACCACACACCACTAAGCCATGGACCACCAAACACCACTAAGCCATGGACCACCACAGACCACTAAGCTATAGAACACCACTAAGTCAAGGACCACCACACACCACCAAGCCGTGGACCACCACACACCACTAAGCCAAAGACCACCATAGACCACTAAGCCATGGACCACCACACACCACTAGGCCAAGGACCACCACACACCACTAAGCCATGGACCACCAAACACCACTAAGCCATGGACCACCACTTAGCCATGGACCACCACAGACCACTAAGCCATGGACCACCACACACGACTAAGCCAAGAACCACCACACACCACTAAGCCATGGACCACCACTAAACCATGGACCACCACAGACCACTAAGCCGTGGACCACTACACACCACTAAGCCATGAACCACCAAACACACCACTAAGCCAAGGACCACCACAGACCACACTAAGCCAAGGACCACCACAGACCACTAAACCAAAGACCACCATAGACCACTAAGCCAAAGACCAACACATACCACTAAGCCACGGACCAACACAGACCACTAAGTCTTTGCTCTGCCAGCTCGCAGGTCAGGCCTTGTGCTATGGATATGGGGGTCTTATTCTGGGGCTCAGTCAGTGCAGGTGCTGGACGTCACCGGACATTTGTATTTGAGAGCTGATTATAAATATAGCTTTTCTCCATAAAAACCGCAACAGAACACTGTCTGCTGTGCTGAATGGAGCGTAAGGCATGATGGAGCCGGCGATTCCGGGTGAGCTGGGGTCCTGCAGATTGAGAGTAAAACCAGCAGAACTAGGAGTGCAGCTCTGGAGGCAACTGGGAGATCACAGTATATACTGTGTAGGATCAGCCCAGGATGAGTGAAGCGGAAGAGATACAGAGAAGAGAAAGCAAAATCTACAGCTCGGCTGGGGCCCGGCTCAGAGCTGAGGGGTGGAGCCTAGGGTGGAGCATGACAAAAGTATGCTAATGAGGCAGGCTCCGCCCACCAGCCTTCACTAGTCAGGCATCCTTCCATGTGAGCACAAGCTAGAGCATGGTTTTCATTACCTCTTGGGATACAGAAAACCCGCAGCTTTTACTGACCGTGGATACATACCCAAAAAAAGCTCTGGCAGCGTTCAGTCACCAACAGGGGTCAGAGAGAAAATGCTAAAAGACAAAAGTTCTCAATTTCTTATAACAGCAAAACGTAAAAACATGGACACAAAGTATAAAAACACGGCTATAATGACACAGACAATATACATCAAGACCGAAAGTGTTGGTGTTACGTGTTACCCCACAGCTGCGCCCCTGGGCAGAGGGGACATGATATTCTCCTTTTGTCCGCCTTCCCCCCACCTTTGTAATTCCCACAGTAAACATCGGCAGGCTCCGGTCACCTGCGGCTTTTGTAATGCATGTCTGGCCTGCCGCTTTTCTACTGGCTTGCCCTCTGTATCTGTGTGATATATTCTGTGTCCTGTGAGTAAAGTGTTGTCAGACTGGAAATACGTGGAGAAGCAGTGATCTTTTATATGCGCCCATGTAACCAAGGAATTCCAGCCAGCGTCATTCATTCAGACTCCAGCCAACGCAGAGCGGACCTCCGAAAACACGGGGTGGTACTGAAAGAGGTACCCCAGCCTGGGTAGACCCCGTTACACTGGTGGCAGACAGCGGGATTTGATACCCCTTCTACAGGAGGAAAGGAATGAATGGAAAATAACTACCAGAAGTTAAAGAGAACTACATTAAAAGATCTGGTGGAAGCCCGAGGGTTGATCGCCAGCAACAAAACAA